>NW_028297431.1:898598-1095856 GCF_049724085.1 Artemia sp. Qi Xiang Cuo
GAGCTATTTTGAGGCGGAATATAAATCGATCCTATTACAATACACAGTCCATCCCAACATTCTAATCTAATCCAAATAAGATTTTCAGATTTACTTTTCAGCTTTGTATAACTTTTGAAAGACTCATCTTTTATCAACACTACAATGCCTCCAAAATAACGATTGTTTGAAGCTAGCTCTCGCGATACACTTTCAACATTAAAACATCTTACTTTTGGAGTTTCACTAGGGCAATGCCATGTTTCAATTAATGCTACAAAGTCAAAATTTGACAAATCACTTTCCACAGAACTTAACTTATTTATTATACCCTGTACATTCCAAGATACAAACTTCAGGGTTTGTGTATGGCCTTGTCGATGCTATTGAGCTCCGTAATCACTCGGGGGGAAAGCTAACCGGTAATAATCGTCGCCCCTAGGCCTATTAATACCCGTGTACTGCCAAGGCTGGTTTTTTTGTAGCTGCCTGAACGGGCGTGTGTTTTGTCTGTAAATTGGTGGCTGATTTCCTTCAGTAACCCGGCTTGTCAATGGCTCCTCATTTCTTTGCCGTACATTTCTAGCGGTGCGACTGTAAGTATTATCAACGGGGCTAATCTCGCTACTTTTACGACCTTTCCCTGTTCCTTTTGTTTTCGGCAAGTTGCTGTTTCTTTCAACTATCGTGTTCGTGTCACTTTCATTACCAGAACAGTCCGACTGATCTGAAGGGAAATTCTGGACTGAACTCTGGTTATTTTCATTCACATTAGCGGGATTTAAACCTCTGATCTCTGAGTTACTCTGTGCTGCATTAGGGGCCCTAATTGGGTGGCTTACCGTCATTTCTTTTATTTTTTTACATTCACGGTCGTATGTGTACGTTTTACCTTCAATTATAAGCCTATCGCCTTTGAGCCGCGCATTTTGGCCTTTTAAAAGGGCTTGGGACAGCATTGGCTTAAAATTTTTTCTAGCCTCGCGTTGATACGTAGTGTAGTCCGGAGCAACCCCTACGCCGTTCTGTTTCAATACAAAATTATTCCTGAGAACCGCATTTCGTATTTCCAATTCATGCCACTTAACTATTACAGGGCCTGATCTCAGGCGGAAAGCATCCTTTATGTCCCTCCGAGAAAGCTGTAGGTTCGGGAGGCACCAGCTAAGAAACTCATAAAGCTCATCCTTCAAATTGGACTGGAATGGACCAGTCACAGGGAAATTGTAAAACACGAGGTTATAACGCTTTATTTCTGCCTCCAATGAGTCAATTTTCAGTGTAGACTCCCTGAGTTTGTTCCTCATTTCCGCTAGATCGTTTGAAATTTCTGATTTTGTTGTATCTAGCTGTTTACTAAAACTATTCATTTTTGCCTCTATACCGGATAAGCTGTTTGAGAGCTGTGGGATCAAATCAAGTTTGAAATTTATTTCACGCATAAACTGAGAAATAGCGTCGGGATCTGACGCATCCGGAAGTTGAGGTGGCTGAACCTGATTCCCCTCCATTTCTGATTGCGTATTCAAGATAATTAAGATTGCCTACCTTAATCTCTGCCAGCAATATTCTCCGGCAGTAGAGTTTATTCGTTGCGTCCCGCTTTAGCACGGGACACAGCTTTGTAGCGCTCTCTTCTTCAGTTGTCAAAGATATGAATCTTAATCCGGAGACGCTGCTATACTGGGGGGCGTGGCTAACTTCTTCCCGTCCTTGCGCACTGAATTGTGTATTAACTGTTTTAAACTAATAGATGTTATCGCTCTGAATGACCGATGAATACTTAAATAGGATTGAAGTTATAATTATGATTATTAAATAGATATCCCCGTCCACAATTACTTAAGTGAACGATATATTTTTGCTTCTCCCTTTCTGTCTAATCCTTCCTTAACGAAATCTCCAGGAACCTGAACTTTCAAGAAATCGTGTTCCAGTTCTTGAATCCCTTTTCTTGTGGTAAACCTCAAAAATATCTTATGCAGAATCAACTATTGCTAGCAACTCAGTGTTGCATTAAGACGGTTGAGGCCGACGCATCTGCGCACACTCCTCCATTACGCCAATCTATTCAAATTTTAACTTTTTTACACCAATGTCATATTAAGAGCCGAGGATATATTGAATTTTATTTAGGTGGTTTAATTCTGGTACCGACCATATTTAAATCTATGAAATATATTTCTTTCCAAATTTTATGACAAATAAAAAAAATAAGTTCCAATGATTTTTCTAGAACCCTCATTAGAAAATAAACTCCTAATATTTGCTAAGCAACGCCTGGAACAATGAAAAAAAGATAATTTATTAGTAAACAACGAAATCACGCTATAAAATGTAAATAACAATCAATTGGAATCAGTAGTTTTGGTCATCATATAAAAAAAGAAAAAAGAAGAATAAAAAAAACTGTAAATCAATGATGGAAACAAATGTAAAGGGTAAGGGATATTCTGAGCTCGGTCCTTTCCAAAGTCCCAGGATGTTTGCGATTTTAGACGAATTTCCAATACAGTTCATAAGCGTTCCCTTTTTTTCTGCATTTCCCTCTTTCTCCAAAGTAAACAACTACGTAGTTGTTCGACACAGGGCTGTAAGAGGGTTCATACGACTCCCTACTCCAATTTTATAAATCATTTGATCTATGGTAAACTTTATGCAATGAAAAAAGAAATGTGTTTTCTAAGAGCTTCAAAACTTTCAGCCCCCAGCCCCATAGTCAAGCAACATATCCCTCAGCCCCAATATCTAGAATACTGCCTTCATAAAATGTAAATATTAAAAAAAAGAAAAAATTGGAAGTTTAAGTAAATATTTATAGGAGAATACCCGTTCCCTGTTTGAGAATTCGCAAGCACGTATACTGTTTGAGAAGTTTCCTCTGACTTGCATACGCAATCCTGAAATACACCTGCCCTATTTGACATCCTAGCATTTTCAAAGAATTATCAGACAGAATAGAAACATCCTTAAAAACATGTCTAAGAATTATTATCCTCCGATGCCCCTTGTATATCCCTTCTCTGCAGAGCCGATCACTTTTCCTAGTCATGTTCTCCCTCTTAGACCACGTCTCTCCCATTCTCCTTTAACAAAATCACCATTTCTACCCTAATAAAACTTTCCGCGGAAAGATATAGCAGAACTTGTCCCCTTACATAATTTATGTATTATACAAACGAATTGGCTCCTCCTCTTCCCCCCTCCTTCTTTACAATTAATTCAGTTATTTTAATTTTACTAATTTTCGCGCATTTTTTTAATTTACTAAATAAATGCCAGAGATATACAAAGGTAGGACAAAACAATAAGGAAAAAAAACACAAAATAAACAAAAATAGTACTTAGTAAATACTTGTTTCGGTTATTAAAAACATATTTTTAGAGGCCATAACTGCCAAGTTAATAATGAAGCAGAATTTTGAGGACCTGGAGGGAAGGAAGAAATGACAAGTCAAGAACCCCATATAGTATGGGGCTTCATACAGTATACAAAATAACCTGACAAACTTTTAATTTATTCTGTTTTGACCGAGCTTTTTTTTGTAAAATTTTAAAATTACAATTGATGTAAAGCTCGCTTGCGAATCAAATATTGCTATGTTTTATTTTTGTTATTATTTTTAGCAGAAAGGTTGTCACGTTTGACTTTGTGAAATCAGAATTAGTGTTAAGGTCAAGAATTTCGATAGTTTGAAGGCCGAGTCCCCTAGCCCAAGAAATTGACACCTATGCTCACGTTGTATGACCGCATTGTCTGCATTTTTACCAAAAACACCGTTCACAGGGACAGGGGAGACGTGAAAGTTTCAAGAAAATAATAAGATGAATAAAATAATGTATCATTGCCATCATCTCCATGAAAAATGATGCATTTATTCTCCTCCTTTCAAATCTTGAATAAAACCAGAAGATTTTGTATCTAAACTTAAAATATTTAGTAGTTCGTAATCTTGGACACTGGCGTAGCTAGGGGGAGCAGCTGCCCCGGACGCGGTCTCTGATTGGGTGATAAACTGAGTTTTTTCGTCAATACTATGACTAACCTATATTGTGGTAATGATGGTGGGGGGAAGGGAGAGCCGATTTTGTCCCCGGCCACTGAAATCCGAAGCTACGCCTCAGATCTCAGAGACCTTAAGCTGCATTTTACTGGTGACTCTGAGCCTTAGCTCCTGAAGTATGCTCAAAATGTATGAATACTTCTTCTATATTGCTACCATCACCAACACATATAGGTAAAGCGGAGAGATGAAACTTTTAAGAAAATAATAAGATGGAGAAAACTCATTCACCACCACGGAAAGAATGGCATCATCCTGATTTTTTCAGTATTCTGCAGTTCCAGCCTAAGTGGAGGGAGGACTTTCAGAGCTTCAAAGATCATTTACAGCAACTACAGGGCAAAATTAAAGAGGACTTTTATTCTCATTTTCTCTGGTCAGATTTTCCAGGAATGATAGAAAAACAATGGGGAGGCTATTAAGAAAACTGATTTAAGTTGCGTGTTTCAAGAGAAAACACATTTATGAAAACTTTAGGTTTAGAGTCGATGGTTCCCAACCTGGCCCCATTGGTGGAGTATGGCAATATTTTGATGGGTCATTGAAAAAACCTGCATCTTCGGCTGTCTATACTTTAGGGCCTTAATTTTAAAAAAAAATTTTATTTTAGAACATAAGTCCCATTCGTCCCATTCATATGCATTTAAAGAGAAAAAAAGACACATGAATAATATTGCACTGACGTTACACCTTGTATAAAAGGTGTTGTATTGACTCAATAATTTTCATTAGTATTAAATATGCCCGGAGGACGACCGAAAGAAGATCCAAAGTTAATGGCCAGTGTCACGAGGGGGCACCAGGATGTTATAAATACCTAGGTGGGGTATGACCCAATCTTACTTGGGAGCCACTGGTTTTGAGAAACCAAAGAAGGTACAAATTCTAATGAAATGAAAGTTTTTTCATTCAATTCATTATTCATTATTTCACTCATCCTGGATTCCCACATATACGATTGTTCGCATGCGAACACGAGTATTCGGCCAGATATGCGAATATCGCAGCTGTTTGAGAATTTCGTTTAAAATCTATCCGATTTTCTAAAATATCGAACAAGTTCACAGATCTCAACTACTGCGATAATTTTGATGAATAAATCGTATCAAGAAAAACAAAAATGGATATTGAGAATTCAATGGATCTTTTTTTCAAATTCAGCAAAGCTTGATTTCAAAGTCAACTTCAAATCAATGTAAAACAGAAAAACCATCTATGATTTCCCCGTGCTGTAAAGTTCTGATATTTTACCCGTTCATTAAGAAGGTACAAGGCTATAAGTTTCTTTTTTCTAGAACTTAGAAACGCCATTTTCTTTTTGAGATTTTTGCCACTGAAAATCGGACGATAATAAATTGTGTAGTGTGACTCCCATTATATTTATCGCGTTAGCAAGCGAATTTTGTTTACGATTTTTGAATACGATATTTCGGAGAAAAAAAAAATCGCATATGTGGGAACTCACGGTTTGGTGGAATTCCACTCAGATCGTTTTTCGATTTCGCGAAATTAGATCCAGAAATGTGTAACTGGCAATAAAACTGCTAAACCAAATACAACGGCTAACCAAAGTTGCCTATTAATACATATTTGAAACCGTGCATTTTGACGCTGAAACCGCATTTATGAACATCCCGGGATTACAGAAACAAAACCAGCCAAAAATTTTTAATGAAGGGTTTATTTTTGGTTAGATGGGGCTGTAAGCATAAAAGCCTAATCGACAGTACATCTACTAAAAAGTTATCAGTTAATAATCATGAACATTGTTAAGCTTTCATCAGAACATATCAACAAAAAATTATGGCTATTTTCTATTTTATTTTTCTATTTTCTCGAAGTGCTTTTTGGCATTTTTGATATTTAACGTTGTAGCTGCTGATCCTGGAATAGAAACATTCGTTTTAGAAAGTAAATTGACAAAAAGAAACAAAACAACAAAAGATACAAAAAGAAAAAGACATTTTTCCCGAAAAAAGTGTGAAAACTAGGCACAGAACATAGAAAATACAAGAAATTACAGGGAAGCTTCAACGAGCGGGCAAGGGGAGAGGGAGGGGGAACAGCCCATTCCCTTTTTGACAGAAAACAAATTCAAATAATCAAGAGACGGATAACTTCACTGATTTTGCTGCAAAGAAAACAAAAAGAATAGTTTTTATAAACACATACACAAATACAAAACCCTTTAGACATACTGGCAGTTACAATACGAGTATTATTTTTTTTCTTTGGACCAGGGTACTTCGTATCGAAGAAGTTGTCGTAGAAACTTCGAAAAGGGTTCATTCGATTGGAAATTGGAGTGGCTTGTGTCCTTTTTAATAGTCGAAAATGATTGGAGGGCAACTAACACCCCTTGCACGCCCACCATTTACCCAAACACATCCAAACAAAACTTTGAGATAGCCATTTTGTTCAGCGTAGTTGATTTACACATAGAGATTATGTTTTTGAGGAGTACACTCCCGCACAGCCCTCAGGGCAAGGGTTGTAAGTTATGCCCTGGGGGCATATAAGGTTTTTTATATAAAGCGTTGTCATAGAAACTTCAAAAAAGCTCGTTTGATTGGAAATTGAAAGGACTAGTACCCTTTTTAATAGTCGAAAGTGAGTGGAGGGCAACTAACCCCCCTCTCACATCCACCTTTTTCCCAAACACATCCAATCAAAATTTTGAGATAGCCATTTTGTTCAAAGTAGATGAAAGTTCTGGAAATTAGATCTTTGAAGATGGCAGCCCTCAGGGCACGGGTATGTAAGTTATGCCCTGGGGGCATATAATAGTTTTATAGAAAGCGTTGACGTAGAAACTTCAAGAAGGGCTCATTTGATTGGAAATTGAAATGGCTAGTGCATTTTTACCCTGGGGGCATATAAGGTTTTTATTGAAAGCTTTGTCGTAGAAACTTGAAAAATGGCTCATTCGATTGGAAATTCAAAGGGCTAGTGCCATTTTTAATAGTTGAAAGTTATTTGAGGGCAACTAAGCCCCCTCTCACAATCACCTTTTCCCCAAACACATCCAATCAAATTTTTTAAATAGCCATTTTGTTCAACGTAGTTGAACCAAAAAAGAAAAATATTACCATTTAAAATTGCTGAAAACTAAGTTCCTAGCAGTATTTGCCACCCCAAAGAAATTTCCTGGTGGGGCTGATGATGACCTGCCTTGCCTTTTCCACCTATGTGCTTATAGATATGGGAATATAACCCTTTACCTGTATAGAGAAACATTTTAATTGATTCCTACACCCCCCTTGCCTATTATTTATTTAATGACCTCGTCTACTTACGTGGATGATTTTAATATCAGTTCACTTGCATATTGATCTATTCTGATCGTTGATATTAACTATTTTGAGCATCTTTACTAATAAAACCATAATTGAAAACAAATACTAAACAATTAGCTACCATCATTATTACTGCAGATCATTAAAGCTAATCAGACTAACGTTTTACTCAATGTGTGGAGCTATTAGTAAAAGGGTAATATTCTAAAATATAACTCCGAAACTTTAAAACGTATCTGTAGTTACACGTAAACAACTATATCCAAAAGTGCGTCGTTGTACCAAAACTGAGCATCGGCATTTTTTGAGTCTTTGAGAAATCGCAAAATAGTGTTTCTTTTCTTTCTTGGAAGGTTGGAAATAGATAAGACAAATAGTCAGACGTTCGTTTTCTTTCAATCCTTTGGCACTCCGTTTTCGAAATTCACAAAACATCGATTCTTTTTATCATTGAACGGTAGATATGGACAAGTTGCTGAATATTGTCAATAGGTATTTCGAAGTTCATTTTCTTCCCGTCTTTACCACTTCGTTTTCTTCTAATCTTTGCCACTCGGTTTTCAGAAGGACTTAGATACTTGGTTTTTAATCTTAGCCTGTCTACGCTAGGTTTGGACTGTGGGGAACTGGTTTCTATTTCTATCGATGTAGATATTAAGTCCTATTTTAGGAATTGCAACAGATAGAAAAATTCGGACTCACCAAGTCAAAATTAAGAGAGGCTCTTAATTAAAAAATAGACTAGGGTTAACAGAAGACATCCACAATAAAAAATATTTAAAAAAGGACATACCTGCATTATGTCGTAGAAACTTTTTACGTAGCCTTTTAAAATTTCACCAAGTCGAGACAGAAATCCAAACTTTCTCTGATTACAACTTGGAAAAGAATGTCCCATTTTTATTATTTGGATGAAAAGAAAATTGCCGTTTCATTATAAAATGAGGAAATTTTTTAATTTACCTTTAATCTGCCAAGTTTTTTTGTTCAGGTGCATCTAAGATTAACGTGCTAGGGGTGGGGGGAAATGGTGGGTGTGAGAGGGGTGTTAGGTATCCTCCAATCATTTTCAACTATTAAAAAGGGTACAAGTTCTTCTAATTTCCAATCGAATGAACCCTTTTTGAAATTTCTACAACGTCACTATCTATAAAAAACCTTATATGCCACCAATGCATAACTTACAACCCTTGCCCCGAGGGCTCTGAGGGGGTTATTATCATCAAAGACCTAATTTCTAAAACTTTTAACTACGTTGAACAAAATGGCTATCTAAAAATTTTGATTGGATGTGTTTGGGGAAAAGGTGAGTGTGAGAGGGGGCTTAGTTGCCCTCAAATAACTTTCAACTATTAAAAATGGCACTAGCCCTTTGAATTTCCAATCGAATGAGCCATTTTTCAAGTTTCTACGACAAAGCTTTCAATAAAAACCTTATATGCCCCCAGGGTAAAAATGCACTAGCCATTTCAATTTCCAATCAAATGAGCCCTTCTTGAAGTTTCTACGTCAACGCTTTCTATAAAACTATTATATGCCCCCAGGGCATAACTTACATACCCGTGCCCTGAGGGCTGCCATCTTCAAAGATCTAATTTCCAGAACTTTCATCTACTTTGAACAAAATGGCTATCTCAAAATTTTTATTGGATGTGTTTGGGAAAAAGGTGGATGTGAGAGGGTGGTTAGTTGCCCTGGAGTCACTTTTGACTATTAAAAAGGGCACTAACTCTTTGAATTTCCAATCGAATGAGCCCTTGTTGAAGTTTCTACGACAACACGTTCTATAAAAATCCGTATATGGTCCCAAGCCATAACTTACAGCCCTTTTCCTGACGGCTGTGGGGGAATGTCCTCCTTAAAAACATAATTTCTATGTGGAAATCAACTACGCTGAACAAAATATAAGCAAGTGACGAAGATAATAATAATAATAATACATATAAGGTTTCCTTTTTCCTTAAAATCTATAAAAATAATCAGAAGTGTTACGGCTAACGCTCCCAAAATTCCATGTTTGTGTTCAAGCTGTTGCAAAGACTGTGCACCTATTTGGGTGAGTATATCTGTCTACCTGGCAAAAGTACGAGGGGGAGGAATCTCAGTTTTGCCATATAGATGAGTACCTGAAGAAACCCAAAAATTTTGAGAAACAAAGCAAAAATTGCAAGAAATACTTGAAAAATGTAATATTATTTGAAGTTAGAGACCCCTAACTTGTGCTACAATGGGCTTAGCATAAAAAAATACTACAAAACATTGCTCATCTTTGAGACTCTACTGTTTGTTATAGTTCACTTTTAGTTTCAGAGCTTTAGAAAATAGGCGATGCTACGACGTCTCTGTAGGCCAATTTTGGCCTTATAGGCAAATATCGATAGGTTCTACACGGTTGCGATTCGGTGCACCCTAATATACGGAAACAGCGCCTTTCATTGTTCTAAAACGCATCTTCGTTTTAGCCCCCCTTTTAAAATAGTACAGTCATCCTAATAACTATATAAAGACAACCTCATTTCTAAATTCAGAACCTTTTCCCCAAACACATCCAATCAAAATTTTTAGATAACCATTTTGTTCGAAGTAGTTAAAAAAAACCGGAAATTATGTTTTTGAGGATGACACTCCCCCCACAGCCCTCAGGGCAAGGATTGTAAGTTATACCCGAGGGTATATAACGTTTTTTTTTATAGAAAGCGTTGTCGTAGAAAATTATGCCTTTGAGGAAGACAACCCCCTCACAGCCCTCAGGGAAAGGGTTGTAACTGTTGTAAGTAATGCCCTAGGGCATAAAATTTTTATATAGAAAGCGTTGTCGTAGAAACTTCAAAAAGGGCTCATTCGATTAGAAATGGAAAGGGTTACTGCCCTTTTTAATAGTCAGAAGTTGCTGGAGGGCAACTACCCCCCCCCCCTCTCACGCCCACCATTTCCCCAAACACATCTAATCAAAATTTTGACATAGCGATTTTCTTCAACGTAGTTGAGTTCTGGAAATTAGGTCTTTAAGGATGACACCCCCTAAGCCCTCAGGGAAAGGGTTGTAAGTTAAGCCCTGGGGGCATATAGGGTTGTTGTTAAAATCGTTGTCGTAGAAACTTCAAAAGAGCCCATTCGCTTGGAAATTGAAAGGGCTAGTTCCTTTTTTAATAGTTGAAAGTGATTGGAGAGCAGCTAACGCCCCTCTCACGCCCACCATTTCCCCTAATACTTCAGATCAAAACTTTGAGATAGCCGTTTTGTTTAACATAGTTTAAAGTTCTGGAAATTAGGTCTTTGATGATGACAACCCCTTCACAGCCCTCAGGGTAAGGGTTGTAATTTATGCCCTGGGGGGATATAAGGTGTGTATAGAAAGCGTTGCCGTAGAAACTCAAAAGGGCTCATTCGATTGAAATTTGAAAGGGCTAATGCCCTTTTTAATTGTCGAAAGTGATTGGATGGCTTGACATTTTTGTTGTAAAGATCGATGTGGGTACAATGTATTATAATAATAATAGTAATTTATTTTTGACCCACTAACAATTATAAAAAAGTGGAGTAACAAAAGAAAATAAAAAGTAAAGACATACAAAACAAAACACATGCGAAACAATATCAATATAAAGAGCTAAAAATGCAAATCAGAACAATCGCAAAAGAGAATGAAAAGGACCCAACCGCTTGCAGGCCTCATCTTTTAACTTGGAGTCCAACTTATTATATGACGTCAATATATCAGTTGCATTAAACATCCGAATAATCTTACGGTTTCTATACCAACGAGGCAAATACAAAAGATATTTACAATAACGGGAATACAAAACTCTAATATCCTGCTTGTCACTGGTATTAAAAAATGGGCGCACACCTGATAGATGAAGAATGAAATGGTCGCAATATGTAGAATAGAGTTTAACCAATGCCTTACGAGAATGTCGGCCGTGATTTGGATCAATTTTAGCATAACCTGCTTTAAGCTTATTCTTAATATCTGCAAGTGTACTAGCACGGATAGCTGAAATAGAAGAGCAGATACTAATCCCGAGCCAGCGCAACGCAGGAGCCAACTTAACTAAAATGAACTACAACTCAAATCACTACTTGGGTTTTTAGCATTGAAAACTAAATATTCACATTTTTCAGCATTAAGCACGAGGCGAATTTTTTCCAAAAGCTTAGAAACGAACTGGGTAGACTTAGCTAGGGTGAATTTTGAACGGCTAATAAGTAATAAATCATCTGCATAAGCAATATAAGATAAATTAGTTAGACCTGTAAAACACGACGGAAAAATACGAGAAAGCACAGGGTATAAACAAGCATTAAAAAGGTATGGTGACAGAACCCCTCCCTGCCTAAGTACAGACCGAATTGGAATATTACCAAAAAAGATCTCTCCTAACCAAAGTCGAACATATGAATTTGCATACCAAAAATGAAGGACACATAATAGATGAATTCACTCCAAGCTGGGTAAGAGAATATCATAGTTGGCTGTGACAAACCAAGTCAAAAGCTTTTGAAATATCTAACGCACATAAATGCATTTCAGATCCATCTTTTTGTGCTTGAATAAAAAAAAGTAAGAATTCGATGCGCATGTTGGCATCCTATATTTGCTTTAAACCCAAATTGATTGGAAACATAACCAACTTTTGGAAGAATTTCAGGAAGCAGGACATATTCTAAAACTTTGCTCAGCGAACAGGCTACCATAATAGGTCTATATGATGCGCAATTAGTCGGATATTTCCCATGTTTAAGAATCGAAGTGACACTCCCGCACAAAAAAGAATCAGGCACCAAAGACGTACATAGACAAATTTGAAATAATAACTGCAAATGATAAATCAATTCTTTCGAATCAATATGAAGGTGAAAAATACTAATACCATCAACATCACATGATTTTGATTTTAAATTCTTAACACAACGAATCACACGGTCAGCAGAAACGGGAGACACATGGCCTTGGTAAATTTTCGCAGGTAATACATAAGAACAGAGGCTAATAAACTGAGAGTGAACCGCATAATTCATAATATTAAAAATCTTATTATAATGATTAATCCAAGAGGCATGAGGGACCCGATCGGCATTAGGAGGTGAATCCACTTTCGCAACATTAATCACTTGTTTCCACTGACTAGTGGTCTTCGGAAATTCTACACCTTTGTACCTTACTTTACGAATATAACGTTTAAACTCCAACTTCATTTTCTGTTTAATGTCAAAAAGGTGACCCCTTAAAGGGCAGACGCACGCTACCCAAAGTCTAAGCCACAATTTTGCACTATTTTTCACAATTTTAAAATCAGGGTCAGATTTCCATATTGAGCCTCTATTCTTAAGATTAAAACGACAAAGCGGGACAGCCACTTCTTCGTCTTTTTTCAGGCAGGAAACAATCTGGCTGTAATATATATTCAGCTGAACTCGAGCTTGTGGGGAGATAACACTGGTACAGAGTAAATTAAATGGAACTTTAATCGTAGACAAAAGATGAGCAAGGGTTGATAGATATAGAGACCAGTCTGGTTTATTAATCCAGTCTCTTTTTGTTATCCACTATTTGTAATTAGTACATAAGTTCTGTTCAGCCCGAGTCGTATTGATGGTGACAGTGGCTGAAAGGGGCAGATGGTCATAATCACGTTCATCCTAGTCAATGTGAATATCACTAATAGAAACACCAGAAGAAACAACACAGTGATCAATATGAGACAATGAACCGCTATTATGTATGTATGAATGGGATGCATCTTTATCCAAAACCCGATAGCCATTAGGTAGCGAATCCAAAAATTAATCAGTTCGTGTTGAGGTAGAATTCATATCACAGTTCATATCGCCTAAAAGGATCCAATCCAATCCATTACTCTCAACACTAATAAGAAGGGTCGTTAGCGATGCACATGGTTTAGTATACTTTGTTAGAGAGGAAAATGATCTTTGGTCGCAAGGGAGGTATAGATTAATAAGAACTAGGTTAGCAAGACGGATTGCAATGAAATAATCACATTCACGATAACACACAGGGGATAGCGGGACTAGTTTATGTTTTAATAGGCAGGCCAACCCACCTGAAGGTCTCCCGGAAGTTGTTTGGGCACTACTAGCGAACACAAAGCGTTCTTTACTCCTGCGAAGGGAGTTCAAACTCACTAAGGGCAAAAGATGTTCTTGTAGAAACAAAATGTTGAAATTGGACAGTTTCTTGTTCAAAAAATCGTCCTAATCCTTCGTTCCGTTAATGTTGAATGAGCATATAGAAAATTCAATTTTAATAGTCATTTTCGTAGCTGACTAGAATGTTTAGCTACAGCATTACGAAGGATTCGGCATTTTAGAGAAAATGAAACATGAATGCCGAAATTATATTTATTTTCTTTTCTGTTTGGACCAGGGCACTTCGTATCGAAGGAGTTCTCGTAGGAACTTCAAAAAGGGCTCTTTTGATTGGAAATAGAAAGGGTTAATGCCCTTTTTAACAGTCGAAAGTGCTTGGAGGGTAACTGGTCTCCCTCCCATGCCCATCCCTCCATTATCCATTGTGTAAAAACTAAATGTTGCATTAAGATTAAATCAAAATGCACTGTGTTAATGCTAATTCCCAATAAGCCATCTCAGCATTATCCCAAGAACGACTGAGGGTATTATGTTCAAACTTTCGGGGCTACTTCTGCTCTACAAATTTAACCAAATCGAAATAGCGTAAGTGTATCCAAGCTATCAAAAAAGTAAACAGACTTTTTTGCAAATGATATCAAGTTCTCTATTTCAGGTCAACTAGAGGAGGTATGAAACCAAATTAAACACTACTATTTGTGTCCAGATTTTTGCAAAAAAGTACTGAAATTTTTTTTCTTCAGCATTCAGCAACTATGCATTATCCAACAAATAGCAGGCCAAACTATAAAGTCTTATAAAAAACAAAAAGATTGAAAGTATTATTTTCTTTTTCCCTTAAAAGACTATGTCAATATGAAACGAAGAGAAATTAATTAAAAAAACCTTTTCCACAAAATAAGTTTTTCAAAGAAATGTAAAGAAGCTCCATTAAACCAAAAATGAGCAAAAATAAAATCAAATAATCTACGAAGCGTGAAACTACCACAAATCAGCATCAAAACTCAAAACGAGCAGAAATTAACATAAGTTGGCTTAAAACATCTATGCCTTCCCAAGGCCAGAACAAAATTTGTACTTTACTGAAAAAAATACAAATGAATGTGCATTGTCAGTTTAATATACATATACTGATATTTTTTAATCAAAATTTTAGTATTATTTGTTTTATTAGTTATAAAATTAAAAACATTTATATTTTTTCAGTAAACTGCAAATTTTGTTCTGGCCTTGGGAAGGCATAGTTGTTTTGAGCCCAACTTATGTTAATTTCTGCTCGTTTTGAGTTTGACTCGGTTATTTATTTTAATTTCTGTTCGTTTTGGGTTTCATTTATTTATCAATGCTGATTTGTGGTAGTTTCACGCTTGGTAGATCACGCATTCCCAGGGATGGGGGAAGGATAGTTCTGATACACTAATTTCCGTGAATTGACGCCGCTGGATGCGGTACAGCAGTCCTCATTAAAATACTCTTTCACTAAAGTTAGGGTTTCTTAAACTGCACTTTTCAGGCATAGGAGGGCCGTCAACATTTAGTGTTCTCTTATACTTTTTACTTATAAAGATCTAAAGCTGAACTGGCCAGCCATGACAGAAAAAATATAAAATACGAAAAGAGATGAAAACGAAGAAAAAAACAAAAACGAATATTGCGCCCGTATCAAACAAGGCATCTTCAGCGTAGAGAAAAAAATTAACTAAAATTAAAAAATATAACAATAAAATAGACCCGTTACTGCCAGAGACCCGTTTCATTTACTGGCCTTAGACCCATTTGTCGAATTTATATTTTACTTTTTACTTCTCTGTAACTTTCGCACCATTCTTGGCTTTGCCTTTCTGAGAGCATAAATATCACTTTGAATTTTAAATATCATTATAAATTATTATTTAATCTATGACAATAGAATTTTTTTTGTTGAAACGAAAATATGAGAAGTCTGTCAAGCAATTTACGCATTGAAGGATCCGGAGAGACAACCATGACATAGTTATTAGCATTGAAACAATCAATGAATTAAATGGCAAAGACTTAAAAAAAGAACAAAAAAAGGAAAACAATAAAAGGTTTTTTTTGGCTTTGCATTGTCTGGAACCGCTGATCAGTTTCATAGCAATATAGGTTGGTGGATAGTAATTTTTACGAAATTTGAAATGCAAAAAAATCGAGATTTTATTTTACCTAATGACTTTTTTTTCATACATCCTTTTTCTGCTTCAGATATTAGTTCACCCTTTTGTGTGAAACTTATCGTATGACCAATGAAGGTCTTTTGATGAGGATAATTATTTTTTTTTTTTTTTTATGTCAGTCGAGAAAAAAGATAAACTAATCAAGAAACGAACATCATAAATATAAGGAAACAGCATTGGATTTACAATCCCTAACGACGATGCTGACCTCCGTTCCATTGCCCTTCAACCAGGAAGTGCAATGGGGTTTGTGGCCAGCCATCCAGTGCTTTCGCACACCCTTCCCCAGATTTCTACAGGTACCCATTTAGAGCTGGGTCAACTCTGGCTGAGGCTACAGTCACTTCTCTGACCCCTGTTCCAAATCAAATAACCAGCAACACTAGGACTCAAACGTCTGTCCTTAAAGACAAAGGGTCAACACTAGGACTCAAACTACTGTCCTTAAAGACAAAGAGTCAACACTAGGACTCAAACTTCTGTCCTTAAAGACAAAGGGTCAAGTCTAGTTTGCCAACCACTCTGCTAGGATGGCTATTATATAAATTCATAATGGACAGCTATTGCAAACATACAAATATAATTCCGTCAAAAAACTTACGTATGGAAGGGTCTGAAGAGACCACCATTACATATGTATTAGCGGTAAAACAGTCAATAAATGCGGCAAAAGTTGAATTCCTCACTTCCATGGATTGAAATTGGGCTGCAAGTTTACTGAAAAAATTAAAGTATTTCAAATGTTGTTAAGATGGTCAATTTTTTCATTTTAAAGTTGAAGGATGATGCGTTTCTAATCATCTAGTTAGATCATAATGAAAAGAAGGACTTCCTCAAGTCTTACGGGAAGAGATAATAAGAAAGGATATAAGAGAAGAAGGAACTTTACCGAAGAAAGTAAAGAGCGAAGCTCTGAAAAGCATGGAGTGGAGGAGGCAAAGGTGCAGCTGTGCTGGCTTGTTTTAACCTTCAATCCGTTTAGCGCAGTTTGGAGACTGAGTTTATTGAAAAAAAATCCTGTTTTTTTTCACCGTTTTGAAGAAGTGCTAATTAGGGTTAACCATCTAAAATTTGAAAATATTTCGAAATAAAAATGAAGTAAACATCTTTAGGTGTGTCTACGACAGACTGTATTCTTTGGTGGTTTATACTCTATACTTTTTGCTCAGTAAAGAAAAGGATAATGTGATATTTTATAGATGGAGAGAAGTCTCAATTTTAGATTAAAGTACCAGTTTCAGTAGCACTAATTCATAAGAATATGAAGGAAGGGGCAGATATTTTTTTCTGATTTTAAAATATAAATTCAAAAAATAAAACTTTTCGAAATATAGAGGGGGCAATTGCCTCCCTGCAACTACAGGATACATTGAAAAGATACAGTTACTCAATTCATAAATATTTTAAGCTGGCTATCGTAACCTTCGATTTTCCCATGATTTTGTATGCGACGTTCAGCGCATCCTGTCCGAGCACCAATTCTGGGTTATCGAGTTATCTATTCCAGTTCCAAGCATCCCTCGACCGGTAAAGTATGCAGTTAATCTGAACGCGGCCTTCACATTATTGAGGTAGAATCTGTGTAACCCAAAGAAAATAGAAAAGTTAGCAAAAGCAAATCTTTGCAGTTTTAAACACAGCTGTAATAGGATCTAAAACCACTAACACAACAGACATCATAGGACAGCCCAGCTGAATTGCCCATAATTACCATAGCATTGCCCAGCAGGACTTAGCTGTAATAGGAACTAAAACCCTTAGCAACAAAGACATCATAGCATTGGCCAGCTGAATTAATGAGAATAACCATAGCATTGCCCAGCTGAACACAGCTGTAATAGTAAAAAAATCCTAGCAGCACAGACAACTACAAAGCGTGCCCAGCCGAACTAAAAGTAAAACGTCTATAAAGAACTTTCAGCAACAAGTATCCGTACTACCAGTTGCTGCTATCGTTGATTAAAATTTAAAAGCATTAGCGGCTCCGAGGGTTTTCCCAGAGGGTTGATAATTTTTTTTTTCTGAGAAAACTTGCACTTTGTGCATATCTGAAAGACCCTGGGTCGGCGTTTAGTATTGTTTAAAACATGAATCGCCTCTATTAACCACAGACAGCACAACAGCGTTGCCTAAGTAAAGGGCGATGTGGCCACAATGTCTTTTTTTAGACCAGGGCACTTCGTATAGAAGAAGTTGTCATAGAAACTTTCAAAAGGGCTCATTCAATTGGAAAATGAAAGTTCTAGTGCCCACTTTAATAGTCAAAAGTGATTGGATGGCAACAGCCCACTCCCCCACTGCCATCATTTACCCAAACACATCTAATCCAAACTTTGAGATAGCCATTTTGTTCAGCATAGTTTAAGGGTCCTGAAATTTTTGTCTTTAACCCATTAACGACCAGACAGAGAAGTCAGGATTTTTTTTTCTGTTGTATAGTCAGTAAAAGAGTGAATTTTTGCTCACCGTAGTTTTTACCGATGGTTAAAAGTGTTAACACAATTTTTCTCATTTCCAATATTCTAATGTAGGTATTTTTTGTATTTTGTCGAAAAAGGCCAATTTTTTTAGTTTTAGTAAGGCTGGTCAGGGATGTGTTTTAGTCGTCAAAAAGAAAAAGGATGCTAAAGGGCTTTTGTTTTTTAGGTAGCTCTGATCTCATTTTTCATTTCTATGGAGCGCAACGACAGAAAAGAAATAGTTTTGATAGTATTAGCTAGCGCTACTTCTTTTTGTTCCCATATGGGAACATTGGTCAGAACCTGTCTACCTGCACTGCTGTTCGGCTTTGGAGCGTTCATATTTTGTAATCTATAAGTTCCAAATGCTAGTTATATGAGTTAAAGTGCAGTCCAGCAACTTATTAAGTGATGTTTAGGGTCTTGCCCTTGCTACGATATTGATGACACGTTTATTTCTAGATGAAGAATACAATCTGTCCCTCTGTAAAAGAAGCCCTTGTTGTCTTAGATCAATTTTTTAATGCGGAGAGTGACGATGAAAGTATTGACGTTGTTGTGATTCCGCCCAAGCAAGAACCTGTTAGCGACGAGGAGCAAGGGGATGAGGACGATCTTCAAAACCTGGAGGGTTCAAACGCTGGTATTTTGGAAGCCCAAGTAGCTGGTTCAAACACTAAGGAAGATGGAGCTAATATTTCTAGTTCAGAGGAAGACGTTCCTTTAAGCCTCATGACAAGGAAAAGGGGAAGAAATAATCCAAATAAAACGACTGCGAAAGCCCATGTCTCTTCTCTGCTCCTAAATGGAAGGAAAATCAAAAGGCAGGACTTATTGATCATGAACATATCCCAAAACTAGACAACGAGCAGGTGGACCTCCTAGGAAAATCGGAATTTGAAATTTTTTTACGTTGTCGGATCCCCCCTATGAATCTACAAAGGATCCAGGGTAGACTAATTCACTATCTTTCTCAATGCTATTGCCATCAAGCGATAAAGAAGGGGGACTCTGGGAATTAGCAGACATTCTATCATCAGCATAGTCCAAGTCAGTGACATGAACGTCTTTCCTAATCGTGGCTGCTTCGTGTATGATGCCAGCTCTCTAGGATCCAGTCAATTACGCAATTAAAAAGGGTGGGGTATAAGAGGCGCCTTGCTTTACTCCTGAAGAGTATTTGTGAGTTATAGGTAGAAGGACTGTCGTGTCTGCCTCCTTTTTCCCCAAGCAGTGATCACATTCTTTTGTGACACAACCAAGTTCTTTTAGTTTATCTGCTGATGACGATCATTGATGTATATGGTCGAAGTGTCCAGAGCCTTAGTATCTGTTTTTAACTGTCTAGTAAAAGGACTTACCCCTATTTGAGCTTTTTGTACTTTCTTTCTAAAATTTATTGCATTTGGCATGAACTGAAACACAGTTCATGCATTTCAAAGACTGCATGAAAAAATTACAAGACATTAGGACATATCGGTAGTCCTCGGCGCCGCGCCGGCGGATCGACCGAACTCCGCCGACGAGAGGCCCAGTCGAACGCCACCGGCGCGCCGCAGGCACGCCGCCGCCGGCAGAGGCGGCGGCGTTCGGTCGACTTTCACTTATTTTTACGTCCCTTCTTTATTGCGTCAACCGCAAAGTCAGAGCTTTTCCTTCTCGTGTGGTTTAGTATTTCGATTTTCCTGATTAGAAATCAAGCAGAGTTTGCACTATCCCCGAATTTTCGGATATTTCCCCGAAAATCTATGCGTCACCCCAAACAAAATTTGGGTCCCCGAATCCTCAAAAATCACGCAATCATGGTGCCACCCCTAGTGATTTATCACCAGTGACTTTCCTTGCCGAATATTACTTTGCATACCATAATTCTTCACAGCTCTCTTGTTCATTAATTTTCGTCTCTTTTGTTACTTTGCATAAAAACCAGAAAGATGCAATATGCTATTGCAAATATTGCAATATACACAGTTCTTCATATGTTGACAAAAACAAGTATCGTCTTTATGAAATGAGCTTAAATCATTTCGAATGCAGTTTCCCAATCACTATTTCTTACATCATTCATAGTCAAGAATTTTATTTTCAAGTTAAATAGAATTATAGAACGCATTCACTACTATACAGCTTCAGCCATTTGTTGGATTTTGAAATTGACAGCCGACAGATTGTTTCTTCAGCTGAATTGTAAGTTTGCAGGTTTTTTTTTGCTGTTTTTAGATAAGATTTTCTTAATGTTTAATACTAATTTATTTAACACCATATAGAAAATACAATCTTCTTTCTGTAACATTTTTTCCCCCCCCCCCAAAAAAAAAAAACAGCCTTCGGTTGAGACAAAATTTCGCTATAGACAAGGTTGGGGAATTAAAGATTGAACCGGAAGTTACCCCAAAAATATGATTCATAAATAAATTGTAAATTATTGCCTATCGAGGAGGGGGATAGGGGGCTATCATTTTTAAATGATAATACCTCATTTTTTTATTGAAAGCAGGGGTGCCAAAAAGATAATTATTTTTTTCATTTAAAGTGGAGACAGAAGGAAATGATATCAAATTCCCTGGGAAACCATTGAATTATTTTGATAGACCCAGGGCCCCCCATTAGGACTTGTTCATTGTCTTGGGTATTTTACGATTTCTCATACGCTACTGGCCTTATTTGGCTTTTGTGTGTGCTCCCTTTTAATTCGATTCTTTGGATCTTATGGAATGCCATGGCGACTCTATCACTCAGTTTTCCAATAATTTCATGTATATCTTAATAATTTAGACATTTTTGTTGTTGTCTTTGTACCCCTTTACTCATACCCTCAATTTTTTTTTCAAGGAACACTAAGCTGTTTAACGTTATTTTGCGTGTTTGTTTGAACCATATAGTGACCTTGTTGATTATTCAGTAAATTATTTTTCTAATGAAAGCTGAGACGGTATCCTATCAAGGTGGTATCCAGGGGGGGGGGGTAGGGAGGTATAATATTTAAATGATAATAGCTCGAAATTTTATTTATTGAAAGCAGGGATCCCAAAAAGTTATTTTTTTAAATTTAAACCAGAGACGGGATCCTATCAAGGTGGTATCCAGAGAGGGGGGGGGGTATTGAGCTATCATTTTTAAATTATAATACCAGTATTTTTTTTAAAGCAGGGGTGCCAATAAGTTAATTATTTTTTTTGTATTTAAAGCAGAGACGGTATCCTATCAAGATGGTATCCTATCAAGATGGTATCCAGAAGGTGGGCATAGGGAGTTATTATATTTAAGTGATAGTACCTTGATTTTTTTATTGAAAGCAGGGATGCCAAAAAGTTGAAAAGGGACATATGCGTCCAATCCGGTTCTTTTTTCCTATTGATGAAACGGGTTTACTTTGAAAACATTCATTCATATGTACCAGGAAGATTCACATTAAAACGAATTGGTGTGACGAAAGCGATATCGACATCCCCACCTAACGTTGCGCTCGAGTAACAATGACGCCCTTGGTCCAGTGCCCAAGTTACATTAAAAGGCCAGGTCATAATAAAACCCTTCAATGTGGGAGGTTCAAGGAGGAGTCTTTGACAGTCTTATGACCTCAGGGTACTAGATGTTGCAACGTTCTTACGTATCTACAGTGGTTTAGAAAATTCGATCACCCCACAAATGATTACCAAAAATATGCACAAATGTAACAAATGTAACATTTGGAATATTATAAAACTTTTTTCAAAGCTTTGAAGAAAAGCAAAAAAAGCCTAAATACCCCTAAGTACGCTTGAAAGCTATTTTAAAAAGAAACTCTTTGGAGATTTCCATGGAAATGACCATAGCAGAAGCTTTGAGCCTGGGTGGGGATCAAAGAGGAGTCTAAGTATTTTGACCACAGGTGACTTATTGTTGCGACTGTCTTAAATTTGGTAATTCCTGTGAGCATTTGGAAATCAAAGCTTAAACTCAATAACTGATACTAAGTGTCCTAACATTTTGCTTGGATTAAAAGTGACGAACTAGGATGAACATTTCAACATCTTCCTGGAGCTAATTCAGTGCATATTATTTCATTTAATTACACTTAAAACGGATGAGCTTTTCCTTTTTTTTACCTTAGAAAATAGCTGGCACTTCATTTTTCTTCATAGCCAATAAACTATTAAGTGTTTTTTGTGTCATTGTAATTGAAGTGTTCACATGTGAAGTGTTCATCATGTATTTTTCAATTTGATAAATTTACTCCTTTTAGATACAGTTTATAATTTGACTTATATTAGGTATTTATCAGTTTATAATTTGGAATGAATCCCCAAAAGAAAAAATGAATAACATGCAGAAGAGCAGCCAAAAGCGATAAAAAAGCAGCAGTTCAGCCTTAGCCTACATGACATATATTCTATAAAGAAGCCAAATAAATTTTTAAAATCCATTTTTTTTAAATTGTAATTAAAAACCAGTTTTTAATACAATAAGGATTATTAGTAATCCAAAAGAGCAAAAAAAAAAAAAAACAAAAAAAATAAAAGTCACCCATTTCAACTGTTTTAAATGTGACAAAACAGATATAGGCAAAGGGCATTATGAAAAAATTAAGCTTCTAAGTTCAAGGTTATATTCGAAGTTTTTACCCAGATAACTGACAAATTTTGTGATACGGTATTTGAAGTTTTATACGCAGTAATGCTCGATGAAAAAAACTACTAATTTTGATAATTATTTATGTTAAGAATACATAGCTAATAGATACTTCAACTACTCGTATTATGCAAGGGTTCTGAAACGCCACAGCCATTTCGTTTCTACCAGATTTCTACGTCTCTTGATGAATAACGAAGAAGACCAGTTTCCAGCCGGCGACTTGTGAATTTTTGAACTCATGATTAGGCTCGAATCTGTTATAAATTGAAGATTTGATTTGAGAAAGACTGATTAAAACATTAATGTTTGCCGTCAACATGGCTCGCGCCGGCGGCGCGCCGCCGACATCTTACCAGCGGCGCACCACCGGCGTCTTACCGGCGGCACGGCGTGCTGTTTTTTGCCCCACCGCCACCGGTCTTCCCTCATCGGCCAGGCGCCGGGGTCCACATGTCGGTATACAGAAACAGAAAGATGAAAGGGATAAAAACAGACCGAGAGAGAGAGAGAGAGAGAGAGAGAGAGAGAGAGAGAGAGAGAGAGAGAGAGAAAGAGAGAGAGAGAGAGAGAGAGAGAGAGAGAGAGAGATAGATAGAGAGAGAGACCTACGATTAACACTGCAAATAATGTTACTCAGACACCATTTGGTCTTTTTGAAGGCTCATTTTAAGGATAATTAAAATTTCTATTGCGTTGGAACAAAGTATTATTTTCTGCCACAGAACAACAATTTCTAGGTCCGAAATGCTGACTCTTACGTAGCCAACTGATCGAGAACTATTCAAAAGCTACAAATAAACCAACGAGGTCTCAAATTCCCCTCCCCTCCGAACAATAATTTGTGAGCAAACAATTGTATTAGCAATTGCATTTCCAGGAGCCCAATATAAAAATTGTTACTAACACTGTTAGAGAATGTTTTAAAAAATCAGTGCGTGTTGGATTAAATTATTGGGAAATTGTACCGAAACAGCAAAAAATGGAGAATTCAAGATGAAATAAATTTTCGAAAAAATAAAACATTCTAAGAAAAAACTGGAATGAAAACTCAAACCTGCAGCTTAATTTAAACTGTTTGATGATATTGGAGACTTTCTCGAATCGATATGGATCTCTGTGCTTAACAGACTCAGCGTGGGCAATCACAAGGAATGTAGCCCTTTCAAAAAGCAACACCTCATCAGCATCCAGAATTTGTGCAAACTCTTGCAAATTCGATTCAAGCTCATGAACGTTGGGTATCAGCTGATACACAATTGAAGACCAAGCCTGAAAGAAGATTAATGTTAATCTAAACCAATGTTTTCCAAAGTATTGTAAAGCCAATGACAAGGTGCACGTGAAGAACTTGGCGGGGCTTCACTTTGTACTGCACTTTGGTTGGGGTACGTATTGCACCAGAATTTGGTATGGATATGCACCTTCACAATGAATAAAAAAAGACTATCGGACATGGAATCCCGTCACAGATTAAAACTACTTGAAGACGAGTCACGCTCAACAAACCGTCGCCACGTGGAATGGCCTCCCAGTAGGGGTATCCCCTGAAAATCTCTCTTGAGACGTTCAAGAAAAGGTGTAACAAATAGTGTGATAGCCATATCACTTAGAAAATTCAAAAACCTAAAATAAATCTTCAGGAATAAACTGACCAGAAGTAAGGGTAAGGCAGTTCCAAGAGTAAGGCAGGGGTATAAATTGACCAGGGGTAATTATAAATGGTCAGTCTTCGCAGACCCGTTTTAGTCGAAAAAATGGTCATGTTGTATCATGTTAAAACTGGAATTATGCAAGGATTTTATATCTGTATGATCGTAAGCAAAAATTCGGCCCCTTTGCTAGTAAACCGTTTAATCTACTAAATACCACGTCCTTTGCACTGTATGCTTCCTTTTTTATACATGATCAGAATTTCCTCTCAGCCTCTAATGAAAAGCAAATTTAACCGTTATTTTTGACGTCTTGCAAGTGTTTTCTTAGTATCTTATGATGGGTAACTTATCATACTCTATGCCACCCTATGATAGGTACCTTTTCATACCCTTTGACAACCTATGATAGGTCAGGGGCGCCAATAAGGGGGGGGGCAGGGGGGGCCATGCCCCCCCCCCTAGACTTTGAAAATTACCTTATTATTTATATTTCACAGCTATTTTCTATTTTAGCTATATGCTATATTAAACCAGCAACAGGTCCAATAAATACGACCAACAAACTGGTGCCCTAATTATATAATCTTGTTTTGAAATGTCTAAGAGCGAGCGCGTCTACACTATTTTATTTCCGAGTAGGGTTCATTCAAAACAAAGCTTCATGTGGTCAGTACCCGTTTCGTTATTGTTCTTGTGAAGAATTCGTTGTAAACTATGAGTTTTGTATATTCCCTTTTTTAGTAGCTGGGGAAGGAAATATGTTCTAGGGTTTCAAGGGGGTTTCGGTCAGCAGATTCTTGACGTTGTTGAATAGTTTATGGGATGAATAGTCCCAGTGGAGTGTATGGGGTTTATGGGGTTTCTAAGCGGGGTAGTTTCACCGTGGAGTATGGGTGTGATTTTCTATGTGATTTTCTCAGTGTTTCTTCAGTTCTTCTCTTGCCGTGTCTGAGTGAAGTCCTTGTCTACAATTCTTTTAAATATGAGTAAAAAGCGACAACACACTTTGGATTTTTTTTCGGTGAAAATGCAGAAGAAAAATGAAGAAACTTTAGCGCAAGAAACTGGCAATAGTGTCAGTGCCCAAAGTCTCGGGTTAGTTGAGATAAATTCCCCCACTTGTGACAGAATTTCGGAAACAAGCAGAACAATAAATGGCTCAGATCAACATGAAAGTTCGGTCTGCATCGTTGAACCCCTTGCAGGTTCCAGTAGCAGTCAAGAAACTCTCTCAGATATCTCTAGGACTCGTCACGACAAACCAGCTCAACCTATTCTTGAGAGATATCCAGCTTCCACTTCTAACGGAAGGAAATTCAGTGCACATTATTATAAGACTTATGAATGGATTGAATACTCAAAAAATTTGAATTCCGTTTTTTGTTTTGCTTGCCGCCATTTTTCAATGCGGACTCTAAGAGCTGGAGAAACTGCTGGAAAAAGGGCTTTCATTGAGTCAGGATTTTGCAAGTGGAAAGACGGTTCTGCTCTATTAAAGCAACATGATGGTTCTGAAAGACGTAGGCATTGTACGTCAGCATGGACGGAATTTAAGATAATGAGTACTGATACTTCGAAATCTGTAGCGAATGCCTTAATTCAATCCAGATCTCAAGAGGTTCAGGAAAATAGAGATCATGTGAAGTACATTTTTCGCGCTATTTGCTTTCTTGGCCGCCAGGGTCTTGCTTTGAGGGGTCATGACGAAACAGAAACCTCTGCGAACCAGGGTAATGTGGTTGAATTGATGGAGGAAATGTCTACAGACAACAAAATGCTAAAAGCCAAGTTACAGTACTAATATGTTCACTATTGCAGTCATTAGTATCACGATGATGTAGTTACAATGATAAGAAATGCCTTGCGCCAAGATATTATTTCAGAAATAAAATCAGCTAATTACTTTGCTATTCCTGTCGACAAGACACAAGACGTTTCTAGAAAAGAACAATTAGCGATCCTGCGCAGGTACATATCAAATGGAAAAGTAGTGGAGCGACCAATCGGCTGCTATCACATGCACAAATTAGACGCCGAGAGCTTATCCAGCTCGATTTGTGAAACTATAGAAAAGCTTGGTGTAGATTCAATGCTGTGTATTGCCCAATGTTATGATGGCGCATCCGTTATGAGTGGGGAATTTAACGGAGTTCAAGCAAAGTTTAGGGAGAAGGTGCCTCATGCAGTTTATGTACACTGTCACGCCCACAGATTAAACTTGGTTTTGACTGACTGCCTACAAAATATCGGCGAACTTTCTGAATTTTTCTCTGTGGTGCAAAAGACTTTACGCATTTATATCATGCAGCAATACTCGTCACGAGCTATTTGTGGAATCCCAGCGTATTAGCGGGCAAAAAGTCTTGGAGCTAGAGAGGACTGTCCAGACTCGCTGGTTTTACGCAGTCCACTCTATGTCGTAGGTGAAGGCCAGATTTGATTGTATTTTTGCTGTGCTTGCCACAGTCTCTGATAGTTCCAACGGCAAGGCAGCGCGTGAGGCAAAAGGACTACTGGACAAAATCAACTCTGCCTCTTTTGTCTCAACTTTGCTCATAATGGAAAAAGTAGTAGTCATTGTAAATTATTTATCAGAGCAACTTCAATGTGGAAGTTTGTTGATTTATTAGGCACTTGCACTGATTTCTGGAACATATGAGACAATCCAAAAGCTGAGAAATAAAAACGAATGGAACAACTTGAGCAAAAACATATCTGAATTCTTGGCTTTAAACGATATCCATGAATCGAAATCTCCACAATCTAAAACCAGTGCTCTAAGCAAGAGAAGTCAAGCCATTTCCATTCATCTCAAAGACTTTCTTTCAAACTCAACAACCGGTAAACGCAATATTAGTCAGCCAGTTGAATCAAACTGCAGTAAACTTCTGTACTTTGAGGTAATAGATTGTTTCACGAGTGAGAGGGACCAAAGTTTCATGCAGAATATGCCTCTGCTAGACTCTTTATCTTCCTTCGACCACTCACGTTCCAATTTTCTCGATCTTTCGAAAGTGGAAAGAGTTTTGTATCATTATCAATAGATTCTCGGTGTCGATGACTAAGCCCTAGAATCCCAGCTTTCTGTTGCACAGCTGCATCTGTTAAAAAGTGATATTTAAAAAATGGATCTACTTCGAGCTATCGAAATCTTATCCGACCTCCCAGTTGCCTATTCTGCAGTGCTAAAACTAATGAAGCTAGTTGCTACTTTGCCTGTGACCACTTCCAGTAATGAACGATTCTTCTCAGCATTAGGGCGTGTGGGAGACTATCTGCGATCGACAATGGGAAACGACAGACTCAGTGATCTCATGATAATGGCCGTTGAAAAAGAAGAGGTAAAGAAACTGGATTTGGATAGATTAGTTGACAATTTTGGCAAGCAGCGACCTCACCGCTACCTTCTGTTTTAGGTATGTTTTCTAAATGTTGTTCTTTTTTTTGCATCTTAATTAAAAAAAAATCGAAAAAAAATCCTTGCCCCCCCCTACATTTTCGTGAATTGGCGCCACTGTGATAGGTACAATTCAAACCAAGACGGCGTTTGATATTTCCCATAAAATGAATGATTCATCTTGTAGGCTTGCTGTTAGAAAATGTTAATTTATCCTTGGTTTGTCTCCTTTAGTATAACTAGTTTTTGATTAAAACATTGGATTAATATCAACAAGATTTTTATAACGCTTAAAGTTCTGATTTTCTTTTTACCGTGTCATTTTTTGTTTTCTTTACCCCTCTACAGTGCTCTCATATGTGTAGAGGGTCATAAATAAATTATTATTATTACTAATGATTTATCTTAAAAACACATATAAAATAATTTAAAAACAAATATAGGTGAATTTTGCAAATACATAAACAAAATATGTAAGGGATAGTTACCCTATATAAGGTTTCATTCCAAATTGACGTACTAAAGCAAGTGACATCAAGAGGCTTTGACAATCTGATTATATCTTGTTCTCTGTCTCGGAATACCTAAGGGGAAAAGATCAGTCATTAATACCATAGTCATATTTTATTTTAATAATATTTTCAACTTACCATAACACCATTCATGGTAATGAATGGTGGTTAAAGAGTGATTTTTGTCAATAGAATCTCTAAAAAACGGAAATTTGACAACAATACTCAAATCAAAAGGACCTACTTTGTATGCCGGTCAAAGTATTTAAAATGTTTTGCAAACAACCAGAAAGTTACTAGCTTAAGAATATTTGTGTGATTTTAGAAAAAACCAGGCTACGAAAAAAGAGTGTAATTTCGAAAAGAGGGTAATTCGTACACCAGCAGCAATATGAAATCTGATATTTTTCCCAATAGGAATAAAGAAAGTATTGAGACAGCCAATCGGCTTAGAACCGAAAAAGTGCACTAGAGCTCTCAGTATCTCTTTGAAAGAAAAAAAGAGGAAGAAAACACTAATCTATATAATATATCTAATCTATAAAATCTATAAAACACTATATTCACAAAATGAAGGATTATTTAAAACGCTTATCCAGTAATAACAGCTACTGTTGTAGTAACTGTAACTGTGCATTGTTGTATATAGACCCCAGCGCCGCGTCGGCAGATCGACCGAACGCCGCCGACGAGACGCCCGGTCGAACGCCGCCGAACGGTCGTAACGCCGCCGGCACGCCACAGGCGCGCCACCGCCCAGATGGGCGGCGGCGTTCGGGCGGCGTTTAATTAATTTTTCGGCAAATCTTTAGTTCGTCAACCGCAAAGTCTGAGCTTTTCCTTCTCGTGTGGCTTAGTATTTTGATTTTCTTGATTAGAAATCAATCAAGGCTTACACTATCCCCGAATTTTCAGAAATTTCCCACCCAATCTATGCGTCACCCCCCCCAAAAAAAGGTTCCCCAAATCCCCGAAAATCACGCAATCACGGTACCACCCCTAGCGATATATCACCAGTGACTTTCCCTGCCAAATATTACTTTGCATACCATAATTCTTCACTACTCTCTTGTTCATTAATTTTCGTCTCTTTTGTTACTTTGCATAAAAACCAGACAGATACAATATGCAATTGCAAATATTGCGCTATGCACAGTTCTTCACATTTTGACAAAACAAAGTATCCTCTTTATGAAATGATTTTAAATCATTTCGAATGCAGTTTCCCAATCGTTATTTCTTACATCATTCGTAGTCAAGAATTTTATTTTCAAGTTGAATAGAATTATAGAACGCATTCACTACAATACAGCTTTAGCCTTCAGCTGGATTTTGAAATTGACAGCCGACAGATTGTTTCTACAGCTAAATTGTAAGTTTGCATATTTTTTTTTTTGCTGTTTTTAGATGAGATTTTCTTAATTTTTAATACTCAATTGTTGAACGCCTGATATAACATACAATCTTTTTTCTGAAACATTTTTACTACCCCCCCCCACAAAAAAAACCGACTATAGATAAAAAATTTCTAAATATAAAAAGCTTTTTAAAAGGTTGGGTACTTAAAAATTTAACCGTAATTTATAAAAAAATATTATTATTAAATAAAATTTAATTTTTTGCATATAGCGGGGGGGGGATAGGGATATATACTTTTTAAATTTTAATACCGATTTTTTTATTTAAAGCCGGGATGCCAAAAGCCCCCCCCCCCCCTTAGGACGTGTTCATTGTGTTGGACTAAACTGTTTAAGGTTATTTTGCGTGTTTATTTCAACCATGTAGCGACCTAGTTAATTATTAAGTAAATCATTCTTCTAATGAAAGCTGAGACGGCATCCTATCAAGAGGGTATCCAGTGGGGGGTAGGGAGGTATTACATTTAAATGATAATATCTCAATTTTTTTTTTCGAAAGCAGCGATCCCAAAAAGTTTTTTTTTTAATTTAAAGCAGAGCCCTTGGTCCGGTGCCCAAGTTATATTAAAAGGTCAGGTCATAATAAAAGCTTTCAATTTGGGAGGTTCAAGGAGGAGTCTTTGACAGTCTCATGACCTCAGGGTACTAGATGTTGCAACGTTCTTACGTATCTAGAGTGTTTTAAAAAATTAGATCACTCCACAAATGATTACCAAAAATATGCACAAATATAACAAATGTAACATTTGGAATATTATAACACTTTTTTCAAAGCTTTGAAGAATAGCAAAAAAGGCTAAATACCCCTAACTACGCTTGAAAGCTATTTTTAAAAGAAGCTCTTTGGAGATTTCCATGGAACTGACCATAGCAGAAGCTTTGAGCCTGGGTGCGAATCAAAGAGGAGTCTTTGAGTATTTTGACCACAGGTGACTTATTGTTGCGACTTTCATGAATTTGATAATTTTTGTTAGCATTTGGAAATCAAAGCTTAAACTCAAAAACTGATACTAAGTCTCCTAACATTTTGCTTGGATTAAAAGTGACAAACTAGGAAGAAAAATCTCAACATCTTCCTGGAGCTACTTCAGTCTGCATATTATTTCATTTATTTACATTTAAAATAGATGAGCTTTTCCTTTTTTTTACCTAAGAAAATGTCTGGCACTTCATTTTTGTTCATACCGAATAAACCATTGAGTGTTTTTTTTTTTTCATTGTTATTGAAGAGTTCTCACGTAAAGTTTTCATCATGTATTTTTCATTTTGTTAAATTTATTCCTTTTAGATGCAGTTTATAATTTGACTGATATTAGGTATTTATGAATTTATAATTTAGAATTAATCCCCAAAAGAAAAAATGAATACTATCCAAAATAGCAACCAAAAGCAATAAAAGCGCAGCAGTTCAGCCTTAGCCTACATGACATATATTCTATAAAGAAGCCAAAAATAATTTCAAATGTATTTTTTTTTAAATTGTTATTAAAAACCACTTTTTAGTACAAGAAGGCTTTTTAGGAATCCAAAAGAGCAAAAAAAAACAATCAATATCAAAGTCGCCCATTTCAACTGTTTTAAAGGTGAACAAACAGATGTTGGCAAAGGTCATTATTAAAAAATTCAGCTTCTAAGTTCAAAGTTATATATTCAAAGTTTTTGCCCAGAGAACTGACGAATTTTGTGGTACTGTATTTGAAGTTTTGTATGCAGCAATGCTCGATGAAAAAAAACTACTAATTTTGATAATCGTGTATATTAAGAATTCACACAGCCATTTCATTTCTACCAGATTTCTACTTCTCCTGATGAATAACGAAGAAGACCAGTTTCCAGCCAGCGACTTGTGAATTTTTGAACTCATGAATAGGCTCGAATCTGTTGTAAATATAAGCTGTGATTTGAGAGAGAATGATGAAAGCATTAATGTTTGCAGTCAACATTGATCGCTCCGGCGGCGCACCGCCGACATCTTACCGGCGGCGCGCCGCCGCCCTCTTCACGGCGGCGCGCCGTCGACATCTTACCGGCGGCGCGCCGGCGACCGCTTCCCGGCGGTGCGCCGCCGACATATGTCGGCGGCGCGGCGCGGCGTGCTGTTTTTGGTCCCGCCGCCGGTCTTCCCTAATCGGCGCGGCGCAGGGGTCTAGTTGTATAGTAGCACACCGAATATTAAGGAAGTGAAAAAATACTGTTTATGAGGGGGAGGGGGGTAGCTTAAACCTCAAAAGTGAATATTTAGGCCTAAAGTGCATAAATATCCATGAGAGATCCTTGATATAAATGTAGAGGAGGATCTAGCCTCTGACGGCCCTTCATCTGAAGGAATGTTTGGACTAAGAATGCAAATTCTTAATTAATTGCAAATTAATGCAAATTAAGTCTGCTAATATTTATACACTACTATAGTGTATAGTGTATAAGAGTTACCTATGGCAAAATGCATTGAAAACTTATTATTTGGGCTATATAAATAAATAAATAAATAAATGCATTTATTACCCATCAATTAAAAACAGATGGAGCACAACAAAAGACAAGAAAAAACGCAAAAACACTAATTCTTCTGAAACAAACACAAAAAAAACCAAACACAACAACCACCAGCTTATGCCAACTACTGCTGGAGAATCATAGCCCAGGGATGGGACTTAAGTGTCAAATTATATCGAGTAATCTGCGCTAGGATAGCTTCTTCGGGATTCATGATGCCGTACCGATGCGAAACATATCGATTGCTTGTCCATGGTGGTAAACGCAACAAAAACTTTGCATACTTGTAGTACACTGAACGCAATTTCAGTCTATCTGTAGCCGTAAATATACGCCAGAATGGGCTGAGGTACAAATAATGAGGCAAAACCATAGCATTGTACACCCGGGCCAGCAGACGACGGTCAAACTTCCGCTTATTTGCCACAATACGGCTATACGTAAATGAAACCCGCTTCTGAAAATGAGAAAGCAGTAACCGCCGCGTCTCTAGTATTGACCGTCCAATAGGAAGGCCCAGATATACAATGCCACCGGCGAGCCCAACAGTAGAAACACCAAGTGTGATGCTTCGACCAGCATCAGATTTCGAATTAAACAGCAGTACTTCAGACTTGTCGGCATTAAACCGAAGTCCAATCTGAGCATACTCTTGTTGTAGTCGAGTAAAATTATCTTCTAGTCCTTGCAGAAAGCGGCTCAGGTTCAGTACATCGTCCGCATAACCAATCAAAGATAAATCAACACCGCGCAGAATGTAAGTTATAAGTGACTTCGATTGCGGCTTTACGATACTGTTATTAAATGCTGTCGGTGACGAAATGGCACCTTGTCTTACCCCCTTCTTTACCGGAAGAAGGGGATTACCACGCGGAGAAACAGCAACATCATTCAACAGGCTAGTGCACTCACTCGCTGGTAAAGGAAGTTTAAGTTCCGCTTTTAGATTTTCATACATGTCAGCCAGTGGGGTTAGAGAGCAGGGATCAACACCGGCCAAACCCATATCCAGTATAATCTCCTCGTGGAGAAGCGAATCAAACGCGCGCCTTACATCATGAGTGGCTAAAGCGATGCTTTCACCGCGGTCTTCTGCGTCAACTAAAGCGGATACTAAAGCAGAAAGAGCATGGCCGCATCCGAGGCGAGACTGAAAACCGAACTGATGGGCCTGAACTGTACATTTAGTACGAAGCTCCTCAATAATCAGATTTTCAAATATTTTACAAAAAACAGTTGAAACCGTTATTGGGCGAAAAGACGAACAATCGGAAGGAGGTTTATTTTTCTTTGGGATAGGAGTCAGACATCCAATTGAAAAAGAATCGGGCACAATTCCCAAATTAAATACCATTTGGTAAAGGAGGACCAAATGCTCAATAAACATACCCCCACACAACGACAAATGTTGTGCAGAAATCCCGTCATATCCTCTAGACTTTTTTTTCTTCAGTTTCCCAATTGCAGAAATAATCAGACTCTTTGTAATAATCGGTCCCGGACTAGATGCATGCTCAAAAAAATCTTGGAGTCTCGCTTTATAACTATTTTGAAGATGGGGATCCGGAGCAGAAAATTCTTTTTTATAATGCTCAATCCATGAAGAAAGTGGTATAAGAGACGGGGTTTGACTTGGCGCCTCTTTCACAAGACTAGACCACAGCTTATTAGGCCGCGACCGAACTTCTTCCGAACAAGACGAAATAATCGAATTCCGATGCAAAGAGAGCTGCTTTGCAAACTGACGTTTCGTATAGATGTACAGTTTTCTCAGCCACCCATCCCGCGGCTTATCTGCTTCAATCCAGACCGAGAGCCAAAATTTAGCAGAAAAGCAAGCATTGCGCAAGTTACTATTAGTTGACCAACCGGGCTCTTCGGTTCCAGATTTTACTCGCCTAATGGGTACCACCAATTTTTCTGCAAGGGATAGGGCATGAGTAAGTTCACTACAATATAGATTCAGCCGAATTCGAGAATCCCGCATATTCTGTTTTGAACTCCGCATTAATAAATCAAACGGTACGCGAATTTTCGCCAGAATATCATTACACGCATTCTGGAAGAGATCAGATGACGCCCTATCCCAATCACTAATATAAAACACAGATCGCTTTTTAGCAAACGGGATAAAAGAAGGACCGACATCATCAAACCGAGCACTAAAAAACAGAGGAAAATGATCTGACGTAAAACTAGAATCACTAACACCAACTTCCACAATAGTTACAGATCGCGTGTGACAAACATGGTCTAAATTAGATGTGCTACCCGAATTATGGACGTAAGTAAAACTCTTATTCTTCGGCGCAACCAAGTAATCATCATCAAACAGACCGAAGATAATACTTGGACGAACAGAATCACCAGAAGAATTAAGTGAGTCAGTTAGGTCACAATTGAAGTCACCAGTCACGATGCAGCATAAGCCCTGCTCTTTTATTTTTCCCAAGCACTTAGATAAACGAGCGACACTAATGGCAAAAAGTCTCTCAGAACGGTCATCGCGATATTTCGTGGGTAAGTATACATTCAGCACAACCACATTCTGGATTCTAACCGCTAAAAAGTCACTTGCTGAATCAAAGACAGAAGAAGTAAAACATGACTTCACGTAAGTCGCTAGACCACCACAAGGCCGGCCATGAGACTGAGAGCGGCGCGCAGCAACCGAGAACACTTTGTGATTAGTTGATAGTTCCAAAAGGCTCAGGCTCAAAGTGTTTGCAAAATGTTCTTGAATACACACTATGTCACACTTCGATAAAAAGTCCTTCAAAAACACAGACCGACTTAACAAATTTCCATTTATATTCCACGAGGCAATCGCATAAGAGGCTAAGGGTCCTCGATTCATTTCTTCGCTGGGGTAGGTCTATTTGAAGGGCACCGAACACTGTAACATGTATGACCTCTTTTTTTGCATGTGATACAGAACATATCGTTGTTGCACTTATTGTCCTTACTAGATACGTGGTCAGTGCCACCACAGCGGCCACAGATGGGAGATGCGGCGCAATCTGCCGCCACATGACCGAGTCCATGACAGGAGTAGCAACGTTTCGGTAGGAAATTAAATTCCTCGGCAGGCAGCTTCTCGTAGCCAACGCGGACGGAGTCCGCGAGAAAACGGTCTAGATTCTTTCTGGATTCAAAGTACACCTTGAATACTTTCGAATGTTCGTATTTTCCTATTTCCACTGCTTTTACGGCATTTGGGACAATAGTTTCGACATCCGTGTGGGACATACTATTTGGGACTCGTTTTAGAACTCCGATGAACAAGCGCTCCTTCAGTGACGCTGTAACCGTGGGTGTCCTAGACCTCATATTTTCCATAATCTTCTCTGCAGTCGCCTTCGACTTGACGTAGAGCTTCCAGTCCTGTTTAGTCTTGCGAAGTTCGCTAATGTCGTCAGAATTTGGACATAAACTATCCACGAAACCCTTACGAGCAATTGGGTTGTCTAGAGTCTCTGGTAGGTCTTTCAGTACAACGGCATAGGATGGCTTAGTACTGACATGAGCATGACCATTATTGATAGAGACACTGTTGATAGAAACTTCAGTAGTTGCAGACATACTCGGAACAGCGTAGCTTTGGGCCGAGACGAAGTTCCGGAACTCTAGGCACAAGTCATTTACTTTGCGCGAAAGAGTCGCTGTAACTTCGCCAGGAAAAGAGGGTACTTCATCCGGCTCATATATGACGAACTTCGGTAGCTGGACATTATTCTTATCACAGTAATCCAACACTTTCAGAATGTCCGCAAACGTATCCGCTTTCTTCTGCCTATCCGTTTGGCGGGTAGACATCTGTCCCTCGGACCAAATAAACTTCTTTCCTTCATTAATTTTCTCTTCAGGAAAAAATCCGCAACCAGTTTGGATTACAGTTTGGAGTACTTGCCTAGGCCGTATTCAGGGGGCTTTAAACTTTAGTTTTTTGGGGTTGTGGGTAAAAAAAAAGGTACCTAGGTTAGGTTATGTATTTAATATATACTATGCTTTTTGATATCCGATTCAGGTTTAGCTTCGAAATAACTCTGAATTTCGGGGGAAAATCAAGTCTTTTTCTCTTTCGATTCAGTCACCTTTGTTTCTTCCTTATGACTTAAGAGTTTACTCTTCTTTGACTTTTTCTCATCTGAGTCATGTGTCATCTGAGTCAAGTATGGATAAACTAAAACAAATCAGAGGAGCTTCAGAAATTTATATCCGAAAAATTTCCCCCTCTTCTCACCCTCAGACATTTTACTGAGAGTGGTAGTTTTTACTGAGAAAGATTAGTTTTTAAATACCAAAGCATTATGATAAAAAGCCAAACTGAAGCCGTAAATAAAAGGGTGATCGATGAGAGGGGGCATCCTTATATCTAGGATAAATCTGCATTATTGAGTAAGAGACTGCACCTAAACAAGCCCCTATTCACGAAGCATCAATAAACAGAAGTTAAAATTTAGTGTTAAGAGCAGAGAGTAAAGGAAAGCAGCACCCATTATTATATTTAGTATTGCCCTTAATTTGATATTAAAGACGTAGAGACGCCAAATATAAGAAAAGTTTTAAAATTCGGATTATTAGGCTATCAGAGATTATAATTTAAATCAATTTATGTAAAACAGCGTCAAACCACTCAAGAAATAAGAATTTTTAAGAGCCAGGAAGGGCATCACTTTAAATATGTTCCAAAAAGTTCCAAAGCAGCCAGTAGCAGAACTCCAAAAAAATACCAAAAGTTGCCAACGAAAATTGGGATAGTGAAAGCACTGGCAATTTCAGACGAAATCCGCCGACGAATTTCACTACGCCATGAAAGCGACAAATTTCACTACGCCAAGTAGCGTGGCTACCATGCTACCCCACTTTTTGCACGCCGGCATGTAAGAACTCATATCTTGCTGGACACCGCAAAGTTGCTTTAACCATGTAATAATACCAAGTAATAAATTATCATCTATAGGTTAGATTTGGAGTTTTATTCAAAAAAAAAAAAAAAAAAAAAAAAAAAAAAAAAAAAAAAAGGTCATATAGGCCTACTACCTGGTGCCTATGTTTAGTAGCCTCTTAAAAAAACCTGAATAGTTGTAAAAGAAAGATAAATTTTATTTATCGACGCTATATATTATCACTAAATCGAGAAAGAAAATTTTGGAAAAAAAACATTTCTTGCAGCAATTCAAGTAGAAAAGAAACAAAAAGCAAAAAATCCCTAACAGGTGCCAGATACAGGGACCACTGTAAATTTTCCAAGGGGCGTGTTTTCAATAATACAACATAAACCAACATAAAAATTCGATATCCCTTTGAATAGGACTACTCTGTTGTAGCACAGTGGATTGACGCTCTGCTTGGCAATAGGGGGCCCAGGGATCGATCCCTGCTGCATCAAGGTTGGACAATAAGCTTGCTTTTTGTCCCTGTAAAAAGACCCGGGAACTAAAACGTTGATTAGACGCCCTATACGCCAGCAATGTCTCTGGAAGATCTTTATCCTTAAAATTTTTATAATTTTATGAGAGATGCTATGTGGCAATGTGTCAATTTTCGACACCATTATCATCATCCCAGCAAGGATTGAAAATCTTTTTTTTTTAGCTACCTTTAATTCAAGATGGAGAAGCAGTCTTAATACTACTAATAGTGTTACTACTAGCAACTCACAGCAGCCCCAAGCCGCCTGACGCCAAAACAGCTACACGTAAAGTAAAGTAAGTCGTCTGTACAAAACTCATATTTTTAATTGTTTTTTTCGTTGTTAAATTTCTTAGATGTTGTAAAAATATGGGCTATGAAAAAACATTTCATTAACTGTATAATTTACAACATTTTCCCACGATAAATCCTATTGTCTAATAAGAAATATCATATTTGCAAGCTTGAAATATGTGTCGAAGCTTCAGGCCAATTTTATACTATTATCTATTATACAATTATATCAATTCTATAATCCATTACAACGTATCGTATTAAGTTACAATATTTGTTATGTTATTTAAAATCAGGGACAATTCAGGTTTTCATAGTAGGCTAATATATAAAATTTTAACTTAGAACCTGTTTATTTTTTTCTTTAAAGGAGACATTTTATATAGTTTTATGCTACAATCGTTTCCTACAATCGATTTGTCACGGTGGTCAGTGGCGTGACTCTGTAAGCTCAGCCAGAGTCGACTCAGCTGTAAATGGGTACCTGGCGACATCTGGGGAAGGTAAGCAGAAAGGGTATGCGAAAGCACAGGATGGCTGGCCCCCAACCCTCCTTGCACTTCCTGTCTGAAGGGCCTTGAAATGGAGATTAGCACCGCTTGTTTGAACCTTAAGGGTCTAGTGCCTTATCCTTTCCCAACAGTCGTTCTGAATAGAAATGAACATACTAGTTTTTGTGTTTTCTTGAAAACTGCACTGAATATAAATAACGAGAGCTAACAAAAAATAGTATGAGAAAAAATAAAAATATGAAACAGGAAAGAATCGACGAAACCATTTTTCCCTAGAATACTGCACTGAGTAAACATAGCAAAAATACAAAATCAGCAGAAAAAAAAATTAAGGACATATAGAAAAAATACAAAGAACGAATCCTTCTCTTTTAAGATAGGGTACAGAATAAACGCGAAAAAACGCGTTTTTTTCTGGATAATTACACTAAATATAGATATAATTCAGAGAAATAGTCAAGACTTTCGAAAGTCTTGACCATCATGTAGTAGCAGAAGAAGCTAAGGCTATAGGCCCCGTCCATTCCTGGTTTATATTTGCTAGTTTCCTTATTTATAGATCTCAGTGGGTCCAATTCGCTGATCAGGAGCGATCTGATTTTTTTTTTATATATTTTTACGGCTTGGCACAAGGAACTAAATTAGGCCCACTTTCATTTTCTATTGGTTTTAGCCGTATTTTATTAAGGATCAGTGAACGTTTTAAATTTGCTGATGACTTAACTGCCTTACTACCGAGATTAACCCTGCGAATACAGAATAGACTGACTTGAGGAGAATTATTAGTGAATTAAAAGCTGAATTAGGACAGTAAAACTGACGGTCAGTGAGTCTAAGAGCTATTCTATAACTTTTTCCTTTCTAATGATTGCCAGCCCCGTCCATTCCTAACATCCATATCTAAGCCTCATCCATCCATATCTAAGAAAAGCGGATTTTTTTTCGAGGATGATCACGCATGCGTGTTTTTTCTAGAAGTGATTAGTAACTGAATTTGGTTCCTATAATTCCTATACTTCCTAGAATTCCCTACTACCGACGAAACAAAAAAAAAACAGTTAAAACACTTGGTGTGCTTTTGGACGAAGATTTAAGATAGTATTCGCATGTTGACTATCTGACTAAAGAAGGTGCTCATTTTACGTTGTTTTTCAAACCTAAAGATATTTCTTACGCCAAATGAGGTTTAATTCTATATACTGCAGTTATATTAGACCTTTTTTTGAATAGCCTATGTATGCCCACCTTGGCATCTGAGGCTTACTTGTATTTATTGCGGGACCAGGCGTGGACGCCTCACCCGGCATCCAGAAGACTCCGTCTGGTTGACTCTAATTGTCACAGTCTTGTGCCAGCTTATCAGAAAACCAGAACCAGCAGCACTCCCACTTTTTGCCAAATTTTCGAAATCGACCAATGGTATTGAGGTCGTTTTTGACAGTTGTTCACCCATGCTTCAATTGCTCGCCAGGACGCCTGCGCCAAACTGGCAAAGGAGCGGCTAGAAGCAATTGCTTGATGATGCGGTCACTGGGTATCCTTAGGACATGGCCAAGCCAGCGCAGTCTTCTTTGTTTGACAATCGTGGCCGTGGGCTCGACGTTACAGCAGCGGTGACGCAGAGCAGCATTTGAGATTCTGTCGGAGTATCAAATCCTCAGGATTTTTCGTAAACAGCAGTGGTCAAAGACTTCCATACCATGGAGATGAAGTGCCTACAGTGGTCAAGTCTCAACTGCATATAAGAGGCTGACGAAGGACCGATCAGACGGACTCGAGGTGGTACGAAAAAGCTGTAAAAATTATACTCTAACACAACTTATCAAGACACGACAATGCAATGAAACAACTCAACTTGAATTCTCTTGATAACGTAGATATGAGTTGACATATCGATTTGGATTAAATTGTTAGAGCTCTCCAACTCATCCTGGTTTACAAACTGACCTTGAAAACCATCCTATTGATGGAACGAACACAAGACTCCGACAAATCAAAAAGAATCGTCCTCAATTAATGATTTGCCCAGTTTCTAGTACCAAAATATATCAATAAATCATTTGTCCCGTGTTCTACAGGGCAATTTAATCATAAAGCTTTGGAAGGTATTTGATTTTGTATACATATCGTACCTGCGCTTAACATTTGCTATTTTGGTTAATAAAGCACATTTATATAGGTAAGCCTAATCAAGTCTAAAACTAGCATGAAAAAATAGAGATAGGAAAGAATAAATAGTAAGAGGACCAAATAAGAAACAACAATAAAAAAGATAAAATAGACGAAACAGACAATTTGTACCGATTCCCTTTGATCCTCTGATACCAAGTCCATCTTGTGTATTAAACAAAATATTTTTGCGTTAGAAGAATTTTGAATTATTGGCTCTAAGCAAGATTGATAGTAGTGCATATCACGATCCAACTCCCGAGATTCGACATCAAACACATAAATCAATACTTCTACATTCTTAAAAATGTTATCACGTTGACTGGCAAAGTAATTCTCCATGAAAGCTTCCTGTCTGGAATTGAGAAATGTTAAACAAAACCGAAAACATAATCATTTAAGTTATAATATTTTTTATGGTTATAAAGTTATAATGTTTTTCTTGTATGTTTTACTCCGCTAATTACATTGCTGTTATTAGTGGTAAATAAATAAGACAATAATAATAATAATAATTATAAATTCTCCATTCTCCGTGAAAGCTTCCTGAAATTGACTAATGTGATTAAAAAACTAAAACATGATCATTTAAATCACAATGTCTTTTTATATGCTTTATTCCGCTATTTACATCGTTGTTATCACTGGGTAATAAATAAAATTCTTGATTCTCCATGAAAGCTTCCTACCTGGAATTGAGTATTGTGATTTAAAAGACAATAACGAAATCATAATCATTTAAGTTATAGTTTTTTTTTATGGTTATAAAATTGTAATTTTTTTTTGTTTTACTCCGCTATTTACATTGTTGTTATTATGTGTTGTAAATAAAATAATAATAACAATAAGAATGAAGATACTATGAAACGATAATACCAATATAATATTTATTACAAATCAAACACGAAAAATCAATCTAGCAATGATGTGCTACTAAACATGAGGGTCGCAATGGGGGTGGATATACAAAAAATTATGCTTGCAAGGGAGTGCTAATAAACAAGAGGATTCTGACGGTTCGAAAGCCCCCCCCCCTCCCCCCAAAAAATATCGCAAGGAGGGTGAAAAAAAAAAAAATCAACGCTCTTTCATGTAATTACCACAATATAATGTTATGGGTTTGTGAAAAAAAAAATCTTTCAAGGATGTGCTACTAAACAAGGAAAACAAAAAAAAAATAATAATAAATAATAGAAAAAATAAGACGAATTAAAATTTTGAAAAAAGAATTGGGGGAGGGGAAATTTTATCCATTCCTTGCATTCTAAAGTTCCTTCCTGTCGCCACAATATTTCTCCTTGGGATTTTGTCAACAACAGGTCGAAAGTGCTTACGAAACTAACAATTACACAATCCGTAGAATTTATAATGGGTAGACAGAGAGACAATAAAGCTAGATTGTTCAGCTGGCATTTTAAGTCTGGTTTTTGACTTTTGAAAGTGGTAAGATTTTACACTTTTTTTTGCTCATATTATCAATTTTTTTTTCATCAAAATACTAAAATCTTAAATGTCATAGACTATCGTTTTTTGCTTCATCCAAGTGCTAGGATCTTGCATCTCACTGTCAAATACAATACTGAAGAGAAATCTTTGATGACAGTCTCATCGAAGTTCTTATACCTGATCAAAGTAAAATGAAGAAAGATGTTTGCATGCAAATGGCCCGAGATTTAGCACCCCGATCAGAGACAACGCTATAGCGTTGCCTATAGCAAAGGCCATACGGTTTCATGGCTTTATTAGTTAGTTATTTTTTCCAGAGGCACTTCATATGAAAGGGGTGGTCGTATAAACTTCAAAAGGGGCTAAATTGATTGGAAATCGAGAGTTCTAGTGCCCTTTTTGATAGTCGAAAATGATTGGAGGGCAACTAGCCCCCCCCCAGACCCACCATCATTCCCCCAAACACATCCAATCAAAATTTTGAGATAGCCATTTTGTTCAGCTTAGTTGATTTCCATATAGAAAATATATTTTAGAGGAGGAAACTCCCCCTCCAACTTTAAGGGCAAGGGTTTTAAGTTATGTCCTGGGGGCATATAAGGTTTTTATAGAATGTGTTGTCGTAGAAACTTCAAAAAAGGTTCATTCGATTGGAAATTCAAAGGGATAGTGCACTTTTGAATAGTCGAAAGTGATTGGAGGGCAACAAGCCCCCCCCCACTCCCCGCCGGCCCCCACACACCTCCAAACAAATTTTTGAGAAAGCCCGTTTGTTAAGCCGAGTTGATTTTCAGTTAGAAAATATGTTTTTGAGGAGGACACTCCCTCATAACCCTCAAGGCAAGGGTTTTAAGTTATAACCTGGGGGCATATAAGGTTTTTTATAGAAGGCGGAGTCGTAGAAACTTTAAAAAAGGCTCATTCGATTGGCAATTCAAAGAGCTAGGGCCCTTTTTAATATTCGACAGTGATTTGAGGACAACTAACCCCCCCCTCTCACGGCCACCTGTTCCTCACACACATCCAATCACGATTTTCAGATAGCCATTTTATTCAACTTAGTTTTAAAATGAGTAAATTACGTCTTTGAGGATGACATCTCCCCCGTAGCCCTCAGGGAAAGGGTTGTAAGTTATGCCATCGGGGATATGAGGTTTTGTATCGACAGCGTTGTTGTATAAACTTCAGAAATGGCTCAGTTAATTGGAAATTAAAGGTCTAGTGCACTTGTCAATAGTCGAAAGTGATTCTAAGGCAACTGACACCCCGTCCACGCCCACCATTTCCCCAGACACATCCAATCAAAATTTTGGTATAGCCATTTTGTTCAACGTAGTTGAAAGTTCTGGAAATTATATGTTTGAGCAGGATAATACCCCCACAGTATTCAGGGACAAGGGTTATAAGTTATGCTCTGGGGTCATATATGGTCCTTTTGGAAGGAATGCTCGTATAAACTTCAGAAAGGGCTCATTTGATTGGAAATTGAAAGTTCTAGTTAACTTTTTAAGCGTCAAAAGATATTGGAGGGTAACCAGCTCCCCCCTCCTAAACCCTATTTTCCCAAATGCATCCAATAAAACTATTCTTTCCGTTAATCGTCCTTGTCACAGTAGCTGTAAGAATGTTGGCATAATAGGACTTACACTATGTCTAGCCCTCTGATGAGAGGGGTTATTCTACTGTAAAGATCCTTTTCAAGTTTGACCCAACTATTGGTTACAATTATATGCAGTATAATACAACAATCCAAACAATAGGCCCAGCAAATTTCAACAAAATAACGCCAAAATCAAGCAGACACAATAATACTCTAGATTGGACCACTAAATCGAATTCCCCTTGAATTTCAGCATTACAAAAGTAAACGGAATTACCAGAATACCAGAATTACCAGTATACAAGAAACTTTAATAATATAGAAATATAAATAGATAAGTAAAGGAATGGAAGGAAACATTACTGAAATAAATTAGCTGAATCTGCCATGTCAGGATTCTACCTCTATGTAAGCTTCCCACTTTTCAACTATCTTGTACTGGTACAAACAAAAGAAAAAGGAAGAAAAGTCTAAGAAGAAAAAGTTAAAACATTCACCTTTTCTTAATAATTTTTGAGCTGTCCCAAATCGAACTAAAATAGATGTCTCTTGTAACAGATATTTAAAAACTTTAAACTCATGATAGTGGTGAATTGTACAAAAATTCAGATCAGTTTTAAATCCAGTTTGAGGTTGTTTTTGATTGCATTGTTATTTAAGAAATAAAGATCTATTACATTAAAATTAACATAAAATTGTGTGCATTAAAACAACAACTTTTATACAGCAAAAATAATAAATTTGTCAAATTTTCTAGCAAATTTCCCGCATCTCCGACAATTTTTTATTATGGAAATGAAACTTTCTACTTGAGAATGTAGAAAATGTATGACTAGAAAGGGAAAGTGGAGACTTACCGTTAGATCTTCTGTCTTGCTTTCTCTAGATGTATACTCTCTGATCATGTAATTGTTTCCCCTTTCATAGTAGAGTCTTGTATCGTTGATTCTTATAAGAACTTCATCCACTCTTAAATATAGCCTATGCAATACAAAAAATCCACTCGGCATAACTCTCTAAAAAAAATCAATTTAGTACAAGGAATTTAACTATGATAAACCAATTAACGGCAATTAACATGAACAGTATTAACTTCATGCAGAAATCAGCCTTTTAGGGGTCTGACGAAAAAGAGAAGTCTTTTTGCTTTACTATTTTTTATGAGGTGCCTAAGAGAGGTGCCATGGGGATTGCTCCTACTCTCTATCTCTATACCGTTATGCCTACTCACAGGGTAAGGTCGATGGGAGGAATTATGTCCTTATTGCATGTCCAAAGGGCCCCTTCAGGGTAGACCCCACCTTAAAATGAGCTTTTCCCCTTATTTTTGTTTATAACTGCAAGAACCCATCAGGCATTTTTAACTTCGGGCAAAAAATGTATGCACCGTAAAGATGAAATGATGCTTGTTATTTCTTTAAAAAGATCAACATAAACCAAAAATACAATTATAGAAGCACACGGATCGCCCTCTCAGAGAGGTCAGACCTGGTCCAGGACTCCCAATAGGCACAAATAAGACACAAGTCCTCATCTCCACCACCCTTCTGGAAGATCTTACGAGGACAAGAATTTAGGGCCCCTTTTCACGGAGAATGAAAAGAGACACGTCCCTGCCTAAAAAGAGCCATATAGAATGGCCTTTTTTGGCCATTTTTGCCATATGCAAAATGGTACTTCATACTACCTTTGGATTTATGAGAACCACTTTTGGAAGATATTCTGATGACTTGTTGAACCCCTTTGAACTCAGATAGGTTAGACTGATTCCAAAACCCCTAGGCACAACTCAAACACTAGATTTTACTACCCATTGAGTTTAGTCGAAATCTTACAACCCCTTCTGGAAAATGTCACGTTTAACAGAATTTAGAGTAGCCCTTTCTCCTCCCTACAGAGGGCGAATCATCCCCTGAACTCGAAGTGGCTGAGACAGCACATCACTTATAACTCTTGTCTAGGTTTTGTAAAGCTCTGAGAACTTTTTAGTGGATATTTTGATGGCACAAATTTTATATTTTAGGGACTTTTCTACCTCGCAGGGGGAGGATTGGCCCCAGACCCGTGAGGCACGACTAAAACATTAGCTATTACTCTACTGGCAAACATTAGGGTTTATCTACTTCTTCTGATAGTTATTTATGAAACAGATGACAAACATACTTTTCAGAGGTCGGATTAGGCTGGAAGCCGATCAGATGTTCAGACCAAATGTAGGTACTCTGCAGATATTGAAGTAGTTCAGACCCTGAAACTGGATCAGATCTTTCTCTCCCATTAAGGTTGAATTGTATCTAGGGAACAAGAAGGTACAACTAGGGAACAACTAGGGAACAAGAAGGTACAACTAGGACACTTACTATTACTTGTCCATCAAGTCTTACAAACATCTGACACCCTCTTCTGGTATATGTTGAGATTATAACAATCTGAAATCCCCCCCTCCTTAGCTCAGTCCAGTTTTGAGCTCACGTATTATACGCATAGAAATTTCGCAAAATCAAAAGATTCAAAAAATAAAAGTCAGAATTTGGGATTCCGAACATTTCCAGTGCTATTCCCTAGACATCTAGATCATCAAAAAATCCAATCCGGGGTATTCGGAAAGATAAATCTATATTCTGAACAAGTCCAGAATGAGAAGATTCCTTAGAATTTTCTATAGTCCCCGAAACAAGCACAGTTTGGTTTTGTTTCTTTGGGGTAAAAACCATCTTATTTTTCTTAAAAAAAAAAAAAGGAACTATTGAAAAATTTACGAGGCTCAGTTAATTTATCCCATTCCGAGTCTTCGGATTCTTCTCCGTTTTAAGTCTCCATATTGGAAAAAAAAAATTCAAACTTTTTACCTATTAAGGTATACAAGCTATAAATCCCTGATCACGAAAAACAACCTAGATTGCTTTATAACATAAAAGACATATAAGTTCATTTTGATCAAACAGTTCGTGCTATATGCTGTACTGTGTACGTGGTAATGTACTTTAAGTAAGGAGCGACTCGGCCTCACAGTAATCCAAACTCTAAAAAGACGGAATTTTGTAACATAGATTCATCAAAAGAATTTACTTTATATGCTGATTCAAAATATATAAAGTTCATTAAGTTTAATGTTACCCATCAAAAGCTAAGAGCCTGAGAAAATTTGCCACATTTTCAAAAAAGGGGGGAAATGACCCCAAAAAGTGAAGCAATATTAACGAAAATCATGTCATCAGATCCAGCATATCAGAGAACCCTACTGTAGAGGTTTCAAGCTCCTATCTACAAAAATGTGTAATTTTTTTTTTTTTTGCAGAAGACGGATGCGTTTTTGATTGTTTGTATTTTTTTTTATTTTTTAAGGGGTGATCTCGAACCCATGGTCCTAGGAAATCAGGAGATAGCTAATCTGAAAGGAAATCACAGGTTCTAGAGCCTTTTTCAAGTGACCAAAAATATTGGGGGACACTCAGCCCCCCTTCCACGCCCATTTTTATCAAAGACATACGATCAAAGTTTAAGATAGCCATTTCATTCAGCACAGTCAAAAGGTCTAGTAACTATGCTTTTGTTGACGACATGACCCTCCATAGTTTCTGGGGAAAGGGTTGTAAGTTACGCAATTTCCCCATATTACTCCCATATTGTATTTGTTATTGGGAAAATACGAAAATTATTCGGGTAATTTTCTGCGGAGAGGGGGGGAATTTTCCAAGGGGAAAATTTTTGTGGAAAGGAAAGTCTCCGGGGAATTTTCCATGAGAAATATTACTCAAGAGGGAGGGGTGATTTCCAGGCATGATTCGAAAAACAATCAGAAATTACATTTTTTTTAAACAAGTTTTTTTCAACTGAAAGTAAGGAAGAACATTAAAACTTAAAATATAGAGAAATTATTCTGTATATAAGGGAGGCTACCCCTTCCTCAACCATTGCTCTTTAAGCTAAAGTTTGACTTTTCGTCTTGAATCTTTAGGAAAGACTACTCAAACACAAGGGCCCTTGACTTTGAATGACAAGTATTTTTTAAAGAGCTTTAAAACTTTAGCGTAAAGAGTGAGGGTTAAAAAGGGACAGCCCCCCTCATATACAGAGTAATTTCTGTCCGTTTTAAGTTTTAATGTTGCTCCACACTTTCAGTTGAAAAACTTGTCCGTTTTTTTTTTAATCTCTTATAAGCTCTATTTTTTCACAAAACATATGTGTAAACAGGTTCTATCATGGGGGATTATAATCCCCGATAATAGGACACAATCCTGAAACGAACTATAGGATGGTTCTTCGGGGACCAGTCAAAACACCGAAATACTAAATTTTAGGCTACCAAGGCATCTACTTTGTGACGGATGTAAAAACCACTAAAGTATGAAAGAAACATACTGTGACTAACTTACAATTTTGACAGTACATGAGGAACACCCGTGGTCAGCCAATTCGTCTTCATAGAGATGAATCTCATCAAAAAACAAAATAGTCTCTTTTTCTTTCAACTTATTCAAGTCAATAGATTTGTCTGTTGGTGCAATTTGTAAGTTATCGCCAAATAGTGTTCCTTGGTAATCTGTTGTAAAGGTCCAGTCGAATGGATTAGATACTTCATGGGCCACCTCCAATGATGCACTGACGCTAAAAAAAAAAAAAAAAAAATAAAAAACAATACAAAAAAAAGATAAGATAAGGGATTGCCTTCAAATAAACGTTTGGATTCTCCATAAAATTTGGAGTCTAATAGTGTGGGGGAAATCAGGTTCCCAAAATAACCCTAAACTCACCGATTCTTATATTCTATTTATTAAAAAGACAAGAGAAAATAAATATGAAAGTCCAAATATTTCGGCTTCACAACCGGATGCCTTTGTCAACAGAAAAAAACTAGCCTAAACAAAGTATGTAAAGAAAAACACAACAAGCGCTATACAACAAACAAAAAGAAAAACAAAAAAGCCTTTTTGTCTAGGATATATCGTTTGTATTTTTCTTTAAATGAAAAGGCAGCGTTGTCTAAAAAAATAATTAAGTAGCAAATAGGCACTCAAACTCAGACCTATTAAGCTTAAACTGCACAAGCAAAGCGCTGAAAATATTTATTCTGACAGATTTTTGGTCTGAATTGATTAAAGACGATACGCAACGCAGGGAGACTACGTTTTATGAATCTAGCACACATTTTTCTATTCCTTATTCTAAAAGTGTATGATGCAGATAAAAAATATACTTTTAAGGTCTAAATATTAGGGACTTCAGGAACCCTAGAGCAGAGGTTTCAAGTTAAAGATACAGCAAGATACAGTATATCGTTCTTTAACAATATATTTGGATTCAATTTTCGATGCAATAAGCACATTATGTGTACATATTTGTAGCTTCAGCCATCACTTCATAGCGACCATTTGTCGCTAAGACTAGGAATAAGTGAAGAAGAAGTGGTGATGTTGGATAATGAGTAGGTCCATCAATGGGACTGTTTCATTTACCTAGGTAGTATTTTTAGTATAGAATTGGATGCAGTCTAGGTTTTAAATGTAGGAGGGTGCAAATATGGAGGCCTTAAATACATTTAGATGGAGGTGTTATCACTACCACTTCGATTCAATGGTCGTTTTGCATCATATGGTGAACTTTAGCGATCTAGTAGTTTTGGCCCAAACTTGTACGGCCACGTTTGATTTCAGACACCTGATATTTCACGGTGGTAAATGACGGTGCAGTGTCCCAATCTTATGATATATTTTCAACTTAGAGCTTCATTCTTACGGTTATCTCTTGCAATGCATCATTAAGACACCACACGTAGCTCTCTTTTAAATCACCCAACAGCCTTATTAGGTATTTCGGGTATTTAAATTTTGATGCTTTGGTCTAGGACTAAACAGGAGAACTTAAGTATAAACATTTAGTGAAGAAGAGAATTTGATTGTACTAGGTTGAATTGCGTGGTTTAATTGTACAGGCTGGACGGGTATCGGTTTCATCCGTGTAGGCACCAACTTAATCTTAAGCAGTTTATAATAGTGTGCTGTCCTGTTTGCAGTAATTTATGTTCCTTTTAAGTTTGATTTGAGTTACATTTTAGCGTCAACTCGTTTTAGGATTTATTTGTTCGTCTATATCCGTACTTGTTACGTTTATGTTTGATGTGATTCTGTTCGTTTTGGGTTTCATTTATTAATTGGTAGTAATTTCTGGTCGTTTTAATTTTGAATTATTAAACGACTTTATTTCTGCTTCTCATAGGGTTTAGGGTCTTTACTTATCTTTGAAAAACTTCTTTTTCGGAAAAAGCTTTCTTTGTTAAAGGTAATCTTTTATCACATAAATTTGTCTCATGCAAAGCGTTTCAACAGTTAAAAAAAAACTATAAATCTATTGATAAACAAAATTCAACCTTCTCGTGTTGAATAATAATTAGCAGACGTTTCGTATCAAATTTCTTGAGCTTAATGTTATGATATTTTCAGAATCGCTCCATGACTTTCTGCTATTTTAGCGAAAGAAAACTATGATGCGAAAAATGTGGCTAGCACGAACAAGAATATTGTATTTTTGATTTTATCAAAGTAGGTTGTATTAGGAAACCTTCCTGGATAATCAAATTATATTATTTTTTAGAAGTTCAAAGAACTCACATTTTGAAAAAAAATACAACATAAATGTCACCTACTTTGCTCTTGACCAAGCCTTAGAGATGGCCACTTTTATGTCATCTTCTTTATCATTAACTTTCTTCAAGGCATCCAGTGTATTGAAAAATATGCCCGATTTTAAGTCCTTATGCTCAATTTTTAGAATGTTATCGCTGAATATCATATCTGGCAAAGATGGCAGTGTCAACTCGCTGGAATACCTAAAAAAGTGTTGGGTATATTAGCTGAAAACCAGCAAAGAGCACAACTGGCGTCAAATTAATGGGGTGCTTAAGGGGGGGGGGGCAGATCTACTAGGGGCATTCCAGATTTTCGAAGTTCTATAGGTCATCTTCCTGAGTCCAGAGTGCACATACCTAGAGCCTCAAAACAGGGAATAGAAATTTATAATAACCCACTTCTATACAAAACAAGCGGAGTAAAGTACACTAAAAAGGAAAAAAAAAAATAAAATACACAGAAACAAAGATAACTTAAACCTTAATCACTGACAAAAACACAGGGATAATATTATGGTTTGGGCCTAGGGACTCAAAGGCATGTCTTTTTAAACTATTACTAAGTAATTCAAATGATAGGATAATGTCGGTTTCACGAGAGTTATCAACAACGCGGGTATTACGAAATGATGCGGGGAGTTGCAATGAAAAATTACTATATCTATAATAACTAAAAGACAGCTGACGCACATGATTCGTATTAGATGAGAAACATATTCGATTTAAAAACAAGAGAAAGTGGTTGGAATAAGTAGACTACTTTTCAGCTATAATCAAGCACGAATATCTTGCACGGTTAGGTACAATTTTCGCATACCCGATCTTCACTTTTCTTTAACATCTCTCAGATCTTGAAGTCGCAAACAAGTGAGTGTAGAACAGATACTAATTCCTAACCACCGTAAATTCGTAACATTGCGAATTACTGAGGATCCACAGGACAGATTATGAGCTGATGATTTGGGATTGAAAACTAAATATTCGCATTTATCAACATTCAAAAACAGACCAAAAAACATTCAAAAAACAGAATCAAGTACCATTAGCTAGTAAAACCAAAAAGACAAGTAAAAATACTCGCTTTCAGAGTGCAGCTAGCCAAATTACAAATGGAAGTTGCTTTGCGCCATAAAAAGGATAAGTTTGAAAAAATAGTGAAAGTTTATTCAGACCTCCGCTGTTTTAAACACTGTTATTTTTGATTGGCCAAAACAGCAAAATAACAGAGAACTAATTAAAAAGAAACACAATAATCATAGAATTTAAATGGGAGCTAGGGCCTATACCTCTGATAGGGCGTGTATACGACGGTGGGATAACAAGTTTTGACCCCAATAGTTGGTCATTGCAATTTTGTTATAACTATGCCATCTTTTATTCAGAGGCTCCAATTAGGGGCCCACTAGACTTTGAAAATTAACTTTCATTTATATATCACAGCCATTTTCTATCTTAGTTATGTGCTTTTAATATAGCACCAGCAAGACTGGCTAACTGGTCATTTTATTTGTCGCCCCTGTGCATCGTTTTGTAGACCTATTTAACAGCATTGTTACTTTTTGATGACCTTGCTTTGAAGTGTTCTATCTTTCCCACTCTTGTACTACCCTAATTTTACCATTAAGAAAAAATCTTGTTTTGAAATGTCTAAGAGCGCGTCTATGCTATTTTATTCCCAATCTTCGACGTGAAATGTTATTTCTGAGTAGCGTTTATTCAAAACTAAATGTCGGTTGGTCAGCATTTCTTTATTGTTTCTTCTGAAGAATTCGTAATCAAACTATGAGTAAAAAGCGACAACAAACTTTGGATTTTGTTTACGCTGAAATACGGAAGAAAAATGAAGAAACTGGCAATAGTGACAGCGTTCAAAGTGTCGGTTCAGTGGAGATAAATTCCCCCATCTGTGACAGTCCTTCGGATAACAAGCGGAATAATAACTGGCTCAGGTCAACATGAAAGTTTGGTCTGCATACCTGAACCCCTTGCGGGTTCCAGTAGCAGCAGCAGTCAAGAAACTCTCTCAGATATCTCTATGACGTGTCACAACAGACCAGCTCAACCTTTTCTTGAGAGATATCCGGCTTCCGCTTCTAACGGTAGGAAATTCAGCGCAAATTACTATAAGACTTATGAATGGATTGAATATTCAAAAAACTTGAATTCCGTGTTTTGTTTTGCTTGTCGCCATTTTTCTATGGGGACTCTAAGGGTTGGAGAAACTACTGGAAAAGGGGCTTTCATTGAGTCAGGATTTTGCAAATGGAAAGACAGTTCTGCTCTATCAAAGCAACATGATGGTTCTGAAATACACAGGCATTGTATGTCAGCATGGACGGAATTTAAGACAAAAAGTAGTGATACCTCGAAATCTACTGAGAATGCCTTAATTCAATCCAGATCTCAAGAGGTTCAGGAAAATAGAGATCATGTAAAGTCCATTTTTCGCGCTATTTGCTTTCTTGGCCGCCAGGGTCTTGCTTTGACGGGTCATGACGAATCAGAAACATCTGCAAACCGGGGTAATTTGCTTGAATTGATGGAATGTCTAAAGGCAACGAAAAGATGAACGCCCAGTTACAGCGCCGATATGGTCACTATTGCAGCCATCAGTACCAAAATGGCGCAGTTACAGTGATAGGAAATGCTTTGCGCCAAGACATTATTTCAGAAGTAAAATCAGCTAATTACTTTGCTATTCTTCCCAACGAGACAAAAGATGTTTCTAGAAAAGAACAATTGACGATCCTACTCAGGTACATATCAAATGGAAAAGTAGTGGAGCGACCAATCAGCTGCTATCACATGTACAAATTAGACGCCGAGAGCTTATCCACCTCGATTTGTGAAACTATAGAAAAGTATGGTGTAGATTTGATGCGGTGTATTGTCCAATGTTATGACGGCGCATCCGTTATGAGTGGGGAATATAACGGAATACAAGCAAAGTTTAGGGAGAAGGTACCTCATGCAGTTTATGTCCACTGTGTAAACTTGGTTTTGACAGACTACCTAAAAAATATAAGCGAACTTTCAGAATTTTTCTCTGTGGTGCAAAGACTTAACGCATTTATATCATGCAGCAATACTCGACACGAGCTATTTGTGGAATCCCAGCGTATTAGCGGGCAAAAAGTCTTGGAGCTTGAGAGGAACATCTAGACACGCTTATTTTACGTAGTCTGCTCTATTTCGAAGGTGAAGACAAGTTGCTATGCTTGCCACGGTCTCTGATAGTTCCAATGGCGAGGCACCGTGTGAGGCAAAAGGACTACTAGACAAAATCAGCTCTACCTCTTTTGTCTCAACTTTGCATATAATGGAAGAAGTATTAGTCATTGAAAATTGCTTATCAGAGCAACTTCAAACCGAAAGTCTGTTGATTTATAAGGCACTTGCACTGATTTCTGGGACATATGAGACACTCCAAAAGCTAAGGAATGATAACGAACGGAACAACTTAAGCAAAAACATATCTGAATTCTTGGCTTTAAACGATATCCAGGAATCGGAATTTCTACAATCTAAAGCCAGTGCTTGAAGCAAGAGAAGTCAAGCCATTTCCATTCGTCTCAAAGACTTGCTTTCAAACTAAACAACAGGTAAAGGCAATACCAGTCAGCCAGCTCAATCAGACTCCGCTAAACTTTTGTACTTTGAGGTAAGAGACCGTTTCACGAGTGAGATGGACCAACGTTTCAAGCAAAATATGCCTCTGTTCGACACTTTATCTGCCTTCGACCCCTCAAATTCTGATTTCCTCGAACTTTCTAAAGTGTAAAGGTTTATGTGTCATTATGAAGGGAAAGTTCTAAAAGAAAATTAAGATGGTTGTGATTATTATACTTGGAGTAACTCCCGTAAAACTACGGAAATGTAAGATGGGTCATTTGGTTTTGGGAGTGGTGATGGTTTTATTCTAATAATGAAACATATAAACATCCATATGGGACAAGAAAGGGGGAGCTAGGAATATTTGTGATCCCACCCACTTTCAATCAGACATTCAAAAATATGCCTCTTATAGACACCACTTGAGACTTACAATCAGGAACAGAAAGAGGCAGAATTGCTTAAAGACAGTCGAACCTGATTTATCAGTACTACAATCCCAAATAAAACAACAGTATTCAGCCATTCATAGGCAGACGTGTAAAAAGTGCAGAAGCAAAGTAGCATGCTACTTGGCAGTTTTCAAATTTCTTGGCAGGTTTTGTGTGAAAATACCATTTATACACATAAAATACTTTTAGCTCTAAGACAAGCTGTCAAAACACAAGTTATGCTGCTGAAGAGATGATCTCGAAGATAACGAAGATCTATGAATATTGATATTTCGTTTTTTTTTATCACATTTGTATATTATATAACTGAAAAAGTTGAGAATGCTTTAATCGTTAATTAAACCATCGAAATGGGTGATAGTTGTCATTCTACATTTTAAGACCGGCTTCTTTCGGATTCAGCGTGGTTTAACACTAGATGAGAAAATTCACCCTCTTCCCGCATACTTCCCCTTTAAATATTGATAACCGTTGTTTATCCTTGCAGTTAGTGATCATTTTCAGATTCAGCGTACTTTATTACCCCTAAATGCATATTGTTTTTCGTGATTCTACGCATTTCGGCAAAAGACATATTTCTCCTCCTCGTTATTTACCTCAACCCCAAAAAAACGTATTTTTGAAACAGCTAGATGGGCAAACTTTGCATATTCGGAATCAGCACAATTTTCTGAGTCGGGTAGTCAAAGAATCATTTCTATTGCAATGTGCTCCGGGTTAGGCCCTTTTTTCACACACTTCCTGGACTATAATGGAAAAAATATGATTGCATTACTGAATTCAATGTAAAATTTTCAACTAAAAGCACGGTGAAACATTCTTCAGCAAAAACTATGTGGATTGGCATAAATTCTACAAACTTAAATTAAAAATTTAAAGCAGCACTGACCAACCAGGTTTTTTTCCACTGACAAACCAGATTTTAAATTCATAATCTGGATTCCGAAATATACTATTCCACTGACAATTGGGATTGAATTCAGAATTTAAATTGTGAATTAGACATTATTGGTGGAAAAAAAAAATTGTGGTTTTGGACTGTAGGTTTTAGAAAATTAAAAGTTTATATATTTTTATTTTCCACAATTCAACAGCCCAGCGTTATAAACTGGTTTGTGAAACTAATTTCATTTATAACCTAAAAGCAAATTCCAAGAATCAGGTTGGTCATTAGAAAAGATTTTATGACAACGCTAAGAAAAATATAAAACACAGAATTTTATACCAAAGAAGCCAAGAAAAATGTGTTGCATATATTTTGTCTGTATAAGCAACAAGGAGTTCTGAGTATAACAAAAAAAAGAATAATGTAAAAAAAACAGTAAAAATAAAAAAAAGGGTACTTAAAATGAAAAAAAAATTATAAAGTAGAAACCAAAAATATTGAAGTATCAGAAAACAGTAAACTGTCAAAAGAAATTTCAAACTAAAAGCAAAGCAAAGGTATAAAAATCCAACTTCACAAGCCCTTTACTTCTATCAAGAGCGCAACTCAATCATATAGTATATTTGGATTTTATCTTTGCTTTCCTTTATTCCGAATTTCCCCACTAATTTGAGGCGTTTTTTATATACCTTATTACTTTTACACACAAAACTTTCACAAGACATTTTTCTTCTATGAACTTCATTTTGTGTTTTGTTCCCCAGCCATTTTTCTATTAATAAGAACATATCAGTAAAAATAAAAGACCCACAACCAAATTTGACATACCTACACACAGTACATTGGATATCCTCGCGGCATGAGCATTTCGAAGGAAGAATATGACTCTTGGTTGTTGTAATAGTCCAATTGTGGAAACTATATTCTAAAGTTTTCATTTCTTCAGCTTTTAACAAGTTTCTCAAGCATAAGTTTCTGAAAAAGAAAACAGCAATCAACACTTGAATCAACTAAGTATGTCTCATCCTGTGATTCCCAGCACCTATCTTACCTTACAACATATATAGCATAGTTTTAAAAGTAAAATGCATCTTAAAATTGAGAATCCAGACCATTCTTTGAGTGCCTCAATAACAAAAAGGCCAAGGGTATCTACATGCATCTGAAACCTTCTCAACTTGTGCTACTAATTAGGCCAAGATGCCACCAAAGAGGCAACAAAAAGGCTAAGGGTATCTATATGAATCTGAAACCTTCTCTAACTTGTGCTACTCTACTAAGTGCTACAAGTTGTGCTACTAACTTGTGCTACTCAATAACAATATTGGGCATTTTCGATAGTCCCACAACAACAACAAAAATTATTTATTCAATTTTTGAACAAACCACTAACTGAAGAGGATTGCTGCCACTTCTATCTCAACTGTGTTTCTCTGCTCTGGACCTCCCAGAGAAATCAAAACATCCACTCTCAAACCCTGGAGTCATTCAAGCAAGGAGTGGACACGGACTGGGAGTAGAAACAGTGGTGTCTACACTGGAATGCCCCAGGGTTCTCAACTTTGAAGTCAATACAGTCAGGCTTTCCAAAAGGAGCCATTTTTCTATGCCTGCATAATGGAATTTAAGTTGAAGTTAATAATATCTGGATCAAAACCAAAGCTATTATACTGAATGCAGTTCCCCAGAAGGCAAGAGTAGGCAAATAATTTCATGGACAAGTTTGTTTTTTTGAACAGGAAAGCATCTACTTTTATGTTTCTGATTTTTTTTTACTTCAACTTCTGATATTTTTCAAAAGCAATTTTTTGCAAAACGTTAAAATGAATCTATAACTGAAGTGTTTCAAGACAAGCTTCATTTCATTTTAAAAATAGTTGATTTCTGAATAGAAAGACATAATTTATCTGGAAATAAGCACAAATAATTGTATGCTGTAGACTTCTGTAAGTTTTAGATAGCTTTAAATACAGGTCCAAAGGCCTATTTTTCCCCTTGTATCATGTTATATAACACTTCAAGCCATGAAAAAACATCTGTCCCTTTTGTCCATTGATTTTCTGTAAATACTGATGAAGCATTTCTAGTTTTGGGGTTCCAGGCATTCAGGACTCAGACTCTAGGACCAAGAATTTTAATTTCGAAGTTCTGAAGGTTAACTTCCTGGGTTCTAAGCATATATACCAGAAATTTTCTAAAAGTTTTAGGACTCCAGGTGCATATCCTCATTAGCCTTCTGGCTGACGTTCAGGGCCAGAGGTCCAAATGTCCAAGTTCTGAAGGTTAAAGTACTGGGTCATAAGCAAATATACCCAAAATTCCATGAAAGTTTTAGGAATCCAGGTGTGTATTGTCATGAGTCTGTTGGCTGACTTTCAGGATTTATGACCAGATGTTCCAATTTCCGAGTCTGGAAGCTAACTTCCTGAGCACTAAAACATATTTAGTTACCTTGAATAGCTTTGCAAGTCCAATGCAAATATTCTGGAATTACTTGAAGATTGGTGTAAGCCTAACTTTTGACCTTTTAATTCTGTATAAATGTTGATGAGGGGTTTCTAGCACTGAGACTACAGGTGCACATATCTTAATTCTGCAGATTGACATTCAGTACTCAGATTCCAGGATCAGTAATCCCAATTCCCAAGGTGTGGCAATAAGATTCGTAAGGCAAAAAAAAAACAAAAAAACATGGAATTTCTTGCCATTATCTAGCAAAACTAAAAGTACTATGGCTTTGATAATGTGATTAAAGGAACTTCAAATTAAACCTTGAGTCTGCTTCTCTTCCAATTTAAGTCCTGGCATGGTGGTTACCATGATTTCAAATGAATTCTAAGCCAAATCTGAGTTTTGTTAAGGTAAGAATCATTTTAATAGAACATTGAAAAGATTACAGGTAAAAAAGCTGTGGGTGTATGAGGCCAAAAACATCTTATCATGCCTTATACCTAGGGGAAAAATCAGAGATTCTTTTTTAATATATTTTTCTTTGACTCTTAAGGTTCAAAGATGAATTCAAAAGATTTGAGTAAGATTTTAAGCTGCATTAAAAGCTGTCTTTCAAATTGAACACACTTTTTTACAGATTTTCTAAGCCTTATAAGTCAAGATTTAGCAAAATTATGAAGCTCAAAATGCTATTGTTGGGCTCTGTAGTCCCCGAAGCCGCGTCACGCCGACATGACGGCGGCGATTGTGTGATTTAGTATTGGCGGCGGAGCGCCGAAAATTTTTTGGCGGCGCGCCGCCGATTTTAGACCGGTTTTTCTGATTAAAAATAATAATAAAAATTCCACTTCACCAAGCACGTTCAACCTCGATTTTAGTAAGGAAATTTAAATGGTTGGCTAAAAACATACAAGAACAATATGACAAAACAGGAATTTGTTGGGCCGTGTGGAAAGTGTTTATGTTCACCGTCTATCAGACCAAGTAGAATTCTCATTTTTAGCCACTAGACCCAGGGAAACCTATGTTGTGTTTATGTTTAACATCGCATTGTTCCTATAAATCCCGTGTTTAGTCATTTCCTTCTTGTTAATGATTTGGGCTAATGTGTGTATAACTTTCAAAGTTTGAAGTTCAAACATCTCCTGTTCATCAAATACATACGAAAAGGAAGTGAAAAAACAAAAACAAATAACAACATCAAAAAAACACTGTATACAAGTCAGATACCATGGCTTAACAACACCAACAATTTTAAATCAGCGGTTACATCACTTCAGTTACAATTTATGTAACAAAAGTGAGTTTGTTCACTCTGCCTGGAGGCATTCATCTTTTTGCAGTCACTTTCAGTCCTGTCGTGCTAAAAAGCCGTTTAGCTGGGGCACTTGTGGCCGGTACAGCTAGAACTTGACGAGCGTAAACTGCCACTCGCGGGATCTGATTCTAGCATTGGACCTTGGGGTCCCACAAAATGCCGCAAATGGGCTTCTTTTTTGTATTTGCTGAAATAAGTTGTTTTTATAAGTGAGAACAAACCTACACCTTTACCATAGGGCTCCTGCGCCCAACACTACAAGAGGAACTAAACTGCACCTTTACCCTCTTTTCGTATCAACACGGAATAACCCTCCAAATTTCTTTTCTGAAAGAAGTGATCAAGTTATAACGTTTCAAGTCAATTTTTAAGGCTACTTCCACTTCAGTGTGATCTGCTAACTGTGCGAAAAAATGTAATTCATTTCTATAGATATATCTCTATACTAGCTCTAGATAATTTACCAAGCGGGAAACTACCACAAATCAGCATCGATAAATAAATGAAGCCCAAAACGAACAGAAATTACAATAAATAACTGAGCCAAACTCGAAACGAGCAGAAATTAACATAAGTTGAGCTCAAAACCCTTATGCCTTCCCAAGGCCAGAACACAATTTTCACTTTACTGAAAAAATATAAATGTTTTTACTTTTATAACTGTAATATATCAAATAATATTAACATTTTGATTATTAAATATCAGTATATATATATTAAACTGACAATGCATATTCATTTGTATTTTTTTCAATAAAGTGCAAATTATGTTCCGGCCTTGGTAAGGCATAAGAGTTTTGCGCCCAACTCATGTTAATTTCTGCTTATTTTGAGTTTGACTCGGTTATTTATTGTAATTTCTGTTCGTTTTGGGTTTCATTTATTTATCGATGCTGATTTGTGGTAGTTTCACGCTTGGTAGATTATTTGATTTAATTTTGATCATTTTTTGTTTAATGGAGTTCTTTACTTTTCTTTGAAAAACTAATTTTGTGGAAGTTTTTTTTTAATTAGTTTCTGTTTGTTTTATATTAAAATAGGCTTTTTCAGGGAAAAAGAAAATAATACTATAAATCTTTTCTTTTTTTTTAAGAATTTATAGTTTGGTCTGCTATTTGTATGCTGGAGAAAAATTTTCAGCAAAATTTAACAACATGGACCCTTTAAAAAATCTGGACACAAATAGTAGTGTTTAATTTAGTTTCATACCTCCTCTAGTTGACCTGAAATGGAAAACTTGATAACATTCGCCAAAAAATTTGTTTACTTTCAATACACTTACGCTTGGATACACTTACGCTATTTTACTTTGGTCAAATTTTAAGAGCAGAAGAAGCCCCGAAAGTTTGAACATAATACCCTCAGTTGTTCTTGGGATACTGCTGAGATGCCTTATTGGGAATTAGCATGAACACAGTGCATTTTGATTTAATCTTAGGGCAACATTTACTTTTTAACCAAAACGGCAATGGGGTGGGGGGGGGGGGGAGGGAGATTAGTTTCCCTCCAGTCATTTTTGACTTTTAAAAAGAGCATCAACCATTTCTATTTTCAATCGAATGAGCCCTTTTCGAAGTTCCTACGACAACTCCTTCGATACGAAGTGCCCTGGTCTAAACAACAACAACAAAAAAATGATACATTTTACCCACATCGATCTCTACTATAAAAATGTCAAGCCTTCCAATCACTTTCGATTATTAAAAAGGGCACTAGGCTTTTCGATTTCCAATCGAATGATCCCTTTTTGAGTTTCTACGACAAGGCTTTCTATAAAAACCGTATATGCCCCAGGGCATAAATTACAACCCTCACCCTAAGGGTTGTGAGGGTGGTTGTCATCCTCTAAGACCTAATTTCCAGAACTTTCAACTACATTAAATAAAATGGCTATCTCAAAATGTTGATTGGATGTGTTTTGGGAAATGGTGGGGGTGGAAGGGGTGTTAGTTGCCTTCCAATCATTTTTGACTATTAAAAAGGGCACAAGCCACTCTAATCTCCAATTGAATGAGCCCTTTTCGAAGTTTCTTCGACAACTTCTTTGATATGAAGTGCCCTGGTCTAAAGGAAAAAAAAATAATACATTGTGCCAACATCGTTCTTATATACCCCCAGGGCATAACTACAAAACCCTTGCCCTAAGGGTTGAGGGGGAGTAACCTCCTCATAAACATATTTTCTCTCTGGAAATCAGTTACTCTGAACAAAATGGCTATTTTAAAATTTTGATTGGATGTGTTTGGGGAAATGGTTGGCGTGGAAGGGGTGTTAGCTGACTTCCTATCACTGAAAACGGCACAAGCCATTCGAATTTCCAATCGAATGAGCCCTTTTCGAAGTTTCTACGACAACTCCTTTGATACGAATTGCCCTGGTATGGAAAAAAAATAATACATTGTGCCAACATTGTTCTTTACTTAGGCAGCTCTTTTACCTACCTCTTTTCATCCGAAAAATCAGAAAGAAAAATGAACAGAAATTTAAAGTGGAAGGTAGAATTTTTGTTTCAAGAAAAATTTCTTCTTCTCCTTCCTACGAACCGATGTACATCGCGAACCCAAGATGACTGTATTTGTCTTTAAGAAACAGATTAGCCAGGATGACGGTTGAAGCCTGGAGGTCGATATCGATAACCAATAAAGAGAGAGAAAAAAAAACGGAACCGTATTAGTGAAGCCGCCGCCAATAGAATCCGCGGCGGCGTCAGCACGCTGATTCAAGCGCGGCGGCGCGCCACCGTCTTTTTTCGGCGGCGCGCCGCCGACTTTTCGGCGCGGCTTCGGGGTCTAGGGCTCTGCCACTTCCCAAGATAGCTAAAAACCTCTTTTTTAAGAACTTTAACTTCTTAGGCAGTGAATAGCATATCTTTGAGTATTTTACTTTTTCTTGTATTGAATACAATTTTTTTTTTTTAGAGTGAAAATATGCTCTCTGGTGTAGAAGAACAAGTCAAGGAGTTCATGGTAGCAAACAGTAAGTAAGGTAAACAATGAACATTTGTATAGCCACTAAAACTAGAAAAATTTGAATTTCTGTGACAATAAACATTATTATGAATTATTGAGAAGGTATATATGTATACAGCCAACACATTTAAGATCTTACCATAGTAAAGTGCTAATTTCTGCCATGTTATGCTTTAAAACAGAAATTTTGGCCCAAACAGGGCCGAAATATCATCAAGCAATAATTCTGACAGTCAATTGGCTAAGAAACTATTAAAAAGCTATAATAGCCTCCCAGTTTCAAAGGTCATGCTACCAAATTTGTCCCTGAGATCATACATAGGCCATACAAAATGAAGGGCTATAATGTAAAATCTATTTATAGAATTACTAATTGTTATGCATTATTGCTTTGGTACACACCTGATTTTGGGGTAGGTTGGAAGGTCAGTGTTTTTTTAGGGGGGGGGGGCACCAAATCCATCATAAGCAAATTTTTTGGATTGAAACCAAAGGTATTTCCATGAGATCTTTGCAAAAAAGGGGAGGGGAACTAGCCACTAACATTTAGAAAAGGGTATTTCAACTAAGCTCTTAATATGGATAGTAAGAGGAGAATGCTCCCCTTTCAAGGTTGTAAAGAACACTTTGTGTGAATTAAGTCTCTGATAAACATTAATACAATTAGGCAACTAGAACATTGTATGAATGGGAGAGGCTTCTGCCCATCCATACCTTGAAAAAACCTTTTTTTAGTCTTTTCATTGAAAAAATAATTTTTTTTGTATTTTCATTGAAAAAAAAAATAAACAAAAACCCTCTCTTTAAATATTGAAAAATATATATTTTGCCTTCATACAAAAAAAGCTTATGGTCTTCAAACCCTTGGCTATATGCAGAAATTCCACAAAAAACATTACAGCATCAAAATTCTTACTTTATTTTATACAGAAAATGTAAATCTTAAGGATAGGGGCAAAATGGAATGAAACAGTAAAAAATTCTGAAAATAATTTTTCTGTATCTGACTTCATTAGGGAGGGGTCTAGTGGTTACCATTAGGGTAATACACAAAATACTAAGCTTCAGATAAATATTTGGATTAAAGTTTGTCTTCTATAAACATAAACGGTAGGTTGTTTGGATATAACTTCATAGTTGATGGTTGGGAATGAGATAGTTAAGATCCTGACTACAATATAGGAAAACTAATTGTCTTAACATTTAAACTTAAACAATAGTTACTTATACATACTACCATATTAAAAATTCTGTTGCTCATAACCCTTGTCTTATAGAGTATTCTCTATACCAACTATAGAATCTGAGAATGATTTAGATACTTTGTTCTAACTTTCAGACCCTACATTTAAGACTGTAGAACATTCTCTAATTTCAGGTTGAAGCTAAAAGTGAGTGTGTATGGTTAGGATCTACTGTTGACTAGAAGTGCATTTAAAATTGTTAGCGTTGTATAGGCCATGGTCTAAACATTCAAGCTACTCTCATACTTAACCTATTCAGACAATTAGACAAATCTAATGATGAAATGCCTTCTAGGTGATATAGTAGAGATTTTATAGCCTAGTGATTTAAATGTTGAGGGGATGATTAGCTGTCAGACTACTGGTTAGGCTGTCTTACCCTACTCTTTCATATTGTTAGCATCTTTCATATTGTTAGCAACCCATGTACTTATAAATTAATCAACTGTGATGAAACAAAAACAGGAAAACAATTTACAGTAAATATTTACCAAATCATATTATTGAGTTACAACTAAAGTGAATATACCACTCAATGCTTTTTTTTATGCTCTTTACAAATATAATAATCATTTTAGCTGCCACCTCTATATATACCAATTTGGGGTATATATTTGCACATTTGAGGGGTGGGGGTAATTTTATTTCTGATGTAAATGAAAGCTAAGTTTAAACTTTTCCCCCACCCCCCTAATGTACAAATATATACCCTGAATTGGTATATATAGGGATGTAGGCTAAAATTCATTTCTGACAAAAATGAACATTGTAAAGAGCATAAAAACAGGCATTGAGTGGTATATTCACTTTAGTTGTAACTCAATTACCTTAAATCGCACTTGCTAGCAATAGGACTCAATATTATGATTTGGTAAATATTTACCCAATTTACAGGTGGCAGAATCCATTAAAAATATATAATTTGAGCTATATATTTGGGCATTGGGGGGGGGGGGCTCAACATGGGCTGAATTCCAGGGGGCAAACCTGGTCTAATTAGCAGGTAAATATTTACCAAATCATATTATTGACTTACAAATAATGTGAATATACCACTTGCTGCCTTTTTTTAGGATCTTTCCAAATATAATACTCATTTTTGTTGGAAATGAATTTTACCTCCACCCCTGTATACCAATTCAGGGTATATATTTGCACATTAGGGGAGGGGGGGTAAATTTTATTTATGATGTAAATGGGAGGTAAGTTTAAACTTTACCGCCAACCCCCTAATGTGTAAATATATACCCTGAATTGGTATATATGGGTTGGGGCCAAATTCATTTCTAACAAAGATGATTATTATATTTGGAAAGAGCATAAAAGAAGGCATCAAATGGTATATTCACAGTAAATATATATCAAATCATATTATTGAATTAGGAATAAAGTGAATACACCATGCAATGCCTTTTTTATGCTGATTACAAATATAATAATCATTTCTATCAGAAATGAATTTCAGCCCCCCTCCCCCCTATTATATGCCAATTCAGGGTATATATTTCTACATTGGGAGGGTGGGGGTAAAGTTTAAACTTACCTCCCATTTACATCAGAAACAAAATTGGCCCCTACCCCCCCCCCCCCTAATGTAGAAATATATATAGGGGGGGGGCTGAAATTCATTTCCAATAAAAATGATTATTAAATTTGTAATCAGCATAAAAAAGGCATTGAATGGTGCATTCACTTTATTTCTAACTGAATATTTACCATATTCACTTTATTTGTAAGTCAATAATATGATTTAGAAAATATTTACCAATTGCCACTTTTAATGCTATCCTATATAATATAAGTCTCGGAACAAGGATATAAAACTAAGGCAGCATCATTCAGCCAGGAGGGGGGGGGGCGCCCCTCCCTTATGGGTGCCCATGGGGGTAAAGTATAGCAATGCTACATGCAAAATGTGTTAACTATGATTATTCTGAATATTATAAAGTAAAAATTGCTTTATGTGCTGCTGGTAGTGCCGGAACCCTAGGCTTATACCCAATATTCCGGAAGGTCAAACAAAGAGCAACATGCAGAAACTTTAAAATTTTTCCTTCGAAGTCTTAAAACAGGTAGCGTTGCAGAAGCTTACTCTTGGCCTAGAATCTAAGAAGCGTTTGTGTTTGCACTTTGCAGCTCTGTGGACAATGACAAGAAGATTTCCTGTTTTTGAGTTAGCATTGCTAAGTCAAAAGACTGTCAATTTTTTTTCTTTTTTGTTTAATTGCACCTCGTCAACTTGGAATAGCAAACGAAGGCATTTTTGGCAGTGATTTCAAATACAACACTGTAACACCCTTCAGAACATGTTGTCGAACCTCCTTAAGTATCAAGCTTGTCACTTTTTCAACTCCAACCATGGTAAATGAGCTGCAGTATTTGCAATAGAATTTGTTTCTTTCAATCCAAATAAACTTGAGGTCCTTTTTTATTATGCTACAAATCAGAGGCAACGCTATAGCGTTGCCTATAGTAAAGGCCATACGGCTCCAGTGTTTTATTATTACTATTTATTATTTTTTTTCCAGACGCACTTCATATGGACGGGGTCGTCGTAAAAACTTCAAAGGAGCCTTAATCTATTGGAAATCAAGAGTTCTAATGCCCTTTTTAAGGGTCAAAAGTGATTGGAAGGCAACAAAATCCCGTTCCACGCCCACCAATTTCCCAAACCCATCCAATCAAAATTTTGAGAGAACCATTTTGTTCTACGTAGTTGATTTCCAGATAGCAATTATGTTTTTGAGGAGGAAACTCCCCCATAGCCCTCAGGGCAAGGGTTGTAAGTTATGCCCCGGGGGTATAAAAGGTGCTTATTGAAAATCTTTTCGTAAAAACTTCAAAAAGGGTTGATTCGATTGAACCTTCAAAGGGCTAGTGCTTTTTTTAATAGTCGAAAGTGATTGGAAGGCAACTAACCCCCCTTTTACTCCCAACTTTTCCTCAAAAACACCCAATCAAAATTTTAAAATGGCCATTTTGTTCAACGTAGTTGAAAATTCTGGAAATTAGGTCTTTGAGGATGACAACCCCCCCCCCCCCACAGCCCTCAAGGCAAGGGTTGTAAGTCATGCTTCGTCATAGAAACTTCAAAAAGCACTCATTCGATTGGAAATTTAAATGGCTAGTGCCTTTTTAAATATTGGAGAGTGATTGGAAGGCAACTATCACCCCTTCCACGCCCACCATTCCCCAAAGACATCCAATCAAAATTTTGAGATAGCCATTTTTTTCAACGTAGTTGAAAGTTCTTGGAATTATATCTTTGAGCAGGACACCTCCTCCCACAGTCTTCAGGGCAAGGGTTATAAGTTATGCCCTGGGGACATATATGGTTCTTATGGAAGGAATGCTTGTATAAACTTCAGAGAGGACTCATTTGATTGGAAATTGAAAGTTCTTGTTCACTTTTTAAGCGTCAAAAGATTTTGGAGGGTAACCAGCCCCCTTCTCGCCCTTTTTTCCCAATTGCATCCGATAGAAATTTGAGGTAGCTATTTTGTTAAAAATAGTTCAAAGATCATATAGCAAAAACTTCGGTGTCGACACAACCCCCTAGGGCCCGGGGGTAGGCGTTGTAAAATATGCCTTGGGGGTACATATGGTTCTTATGGAAGGGATGCTCGTATAAACTTCAAAGAGGGCTCATTTGATTGGAAATTTAAAGTTACAGTTCATTTTTTAAGAGTCAAAAGAGATTGGAGAGCATCTAATCCCCCCCCCCCCCGCCACGCCTTTATTGTCTCAAATCCATCTGATAAAAACTTTGAGATAGCCCTTTTTTTTAAAAATAGTTCAAAGACCACATAAGAAAAACTCAAATACAGCCCCCCTAGACCAAGGAGAAGGCATTCTTAGTTATGCCCTAAAGGTATGTACGGTTTTTACGAAAAGGATGCTCGTATAAACTTCATAGAGGGCTCATTTGATTGGAAATTGAAAGTTCTAGTTTACTTTTTAAGAGTCAAGTGACTAAAGGGCAACTAGCCCCCCATGCCCTTTTTCCCCAAGCCCATCTGCTACAAATTTTGAGATAGCAAGTTTTTTTTTAAATTGTTCAAAATTTAGATAACTAAAACTCCGGTGTCAAAACAACCCCCCAGGGCCCAGGGGGTAGGCGTTGTAAGTGTTGTCCTGGGGGCGTGTATGGTTATTATGAAAGGAACGCTCGTATATACTTCAGAGAGGGCTCAATTCATTGGAAATTGAAAGTTCTAGTTCACTTTTTAAGAGTCAAAAGATATCAGAGTGCAACTAGCCCCTCCCCCCCCCCAAACCTTTTTTTCCAAGCCTATGCGATAACAATTTTCCATTTAAGTATCCATTTCATTAAAAATAATTCAAAGGTCAGATAAGAAAAACTCCTGTGTCGATGCAACTCCCCATGGCCCGGAGGCAGGCGTTGTAAGTAATACTTTGGGGACATATATTGTTTTTATGGAAGGGATGCTTGTATAAACTTCGAACAGGGTTCAATCGATTGGGAATTGAAAGTTCTCGTTCACTTTTTAAGAGTCAAATGAAATTAGAGGGCAACTAGCCCCCATCCCCCTCCAACACCCTAAATGCACCGAGGTAGTTTTTAGGTAGACATTTTGTTAACAATAGTTCAAAGTTCAGATAGCAAAACTCCGTTGTTGAGACAACCGCCCAGGGTCCGAGGGTAGGCGTTGTAAGTTATGCCCTGATGGCATATATGGTTGTCATGGAAGGGATGCTCGTATAAAGTTCATAGAGGGCTCGTTTGATTGGAAATTAAAAGTTACAATTCACTTTTTAACAGTAAAAAGTGATCGGAGGGCAGCTAGCCTCCCTTCACACTTTATTTATTTTTATCCCAGAGGCAATTCATATAGACGGGGTCGTCGTATAACCTTCAAAGGGGGCAAACTTTTTTCATTTTGATTTCATTACTTTGGTGCCAGTCTTGCTACTTTGATGAAAATTTGATTTTTTTTTAAGTTTGATTTTGAAATAAGGAATTTTTAAGAACTTGAATCTTTTTGCAATCAAAAACGAACAAAAATTAATGAAAAAAAACTTTCCGAAAAATAATTTTTTCAAAGAAAACTAAAGGCCATTTTAAACTTTACATGAATTTGCCTCCCTTAGACGAGCTCTCTTGCATTATGCCCCATTCGTCCAGTAGCCAAGGCGGACACGAAGGCAGACAGCTCTGTCGAATTTTCTAAAGGACACACCAAGAACCGAGTACTTGACGAACAGCTTTATCCGGCGTTCTACTTCTATCTAGAACGATCTACCTGGGGATATTATTCTTGCAAATCCCTCTGATGACTTCTTCAAAAGATCATTCAACAGACATTTAAAAACTAGAGGTTTCGGAACGAGGTAAAGGAATAGCGGCATATCAGATACCTTCACGTATCTGGCGCCATGAATATACAGAAAAAAACCCACTTGACATCACAAGTTTTATCTTACTCATAAATCCTCAAGGAAATCAAACAAACACCATAAAATTTTTATTTCAGAATTTTCGACAACATACGTATATGTACCATAGATAACACAGCACCAAAATAAAATAGAATAAAAAATCATTTAGCCGGATTTAAAAATATAATTCCCATTAGCTAAAATAATAACAATAAAATAAGAATCACTCAAAGACTTCTACTTCTTTAATTTCCGCTCATTTAAAAATTTAATCACATATAAACAAAATACAGAAATCTTGTTTTAGCAGTGTTAAGCAAATACTGTCTAATTGAATTTTTTCTAACCTTAGAGCAGAACAACTTCTGTGTTAGTTAACACATTTTTTTGTGTGGTTGTTTTTAACTTCGAAATGCAAACTCGTCATTTTGAAAATGCGATTTGCTGAAACTAAGTCTGGTCTTATAACCGTTAAATCTGGTTCTGAGCCATAACTTTGACTGAACATTTGAGTTGAATTCAAAGTTGTATCTTCGCGATTAACTCTATTTCGAAAGTGGCTTATTCAATTTTTAGATTGAAGCTTCAATTTTCAATTACAACCGTTTTTATTTTAATATAAGAAAAACTAACTTCAATAACCAGTCTGCCTTAGGTTTTTTTCATGAGTGTCAAAAGTCCAGTTTCTCTAAAATCAGTTCTCTAACAGGGTTTCTCTCAGACAGTTTCCACACAGCGTTAAATATGTCAATAATGTAATCTCTCTGAAAACATCTAGTTTAGACATTTTTACTTAAAAATTTGCTAAAAATGACTAATCAAAATTGTAGCTGAATCTTGGTGACTGACTATTTAAAAAACGACTTTTTTAATTTTGAGACTGAATCTTCATATTCCGACAGCAATCGTTTTTATTTTAGTATGAGAAAATTTTTACTTTTTATAAGTGTCAAAAGCCCAGTTTCTCTAATAAAGGTTTTCTAAAATGGTTTCTCTTAGGCAGTATTCAGACAGCGGTACTGATTTAAAGCTTGGTTTAAAGCTTTCCGAATTAAATGTTGCATCTACACATTTATTTAGTTTCCACCTATTTATTAAATATACAAAAAAACATAAGTATATACAACACCACAAGTTCTTTTGTATAACTATTGGAAAAAGGACAAGCAAAATTACCCCTCCTTCTATGCTAAAAAGAACACCCTGAATTGAATTGACAAATGAACTTACTGTAAATAGCATGTGCTTACATGCTTATATTATAGTATTACATTTGTTGCATAATGATTAAAACTTTAAAAGGATCAAGAATGCAAGGAGTGCACGGAGGAGAGAGAGAGGGAGTAGGGGTGACCTTAAGATCCCATTGTTGATAATCTATATATTAGACATAAATATTCAAAGGTCACTAGGTATTTGAATTAAAACTCAAAACAGAAGTAAAATTTTGCGGACATAATGAATGATTCATATGATTTCCATGGCAACTTAAACATATTTTCTATTTACTTTAGCTTGAAAAGTAGTTATTATTTAAAAAGATAAAACGATTTTAGGAGCTTAAATAACACATGCCCTAATGCCATTGGGGTATGTGCATTTTAAACTTGGACCAAATACAGTTATTTGTATCTTCTTAATGGCGCAATAAATTTTGAATAACAGATATAGTACCTCGAATGACAAATCAGCTACGGCAATCAAAAGAGGGTGTGTTTCGTAACTTACAAGAGACCCGAAAAGTTGTCTAATGAGATTCAGGTTTTTTTTATTGTTATTAAGAGCCAATTATTTCTAAAGTTTTTTTTGGACATCCAATACACAGAATAGCAAATTTGATATTAATAGCTGAAATTTCAAATGATCCAAAAAGTTTAGAAAGAGAGGAAAAACTGATACAAAAAGAGAAAGAAAAAATCGACAAATTTTAGAAAAATAAGAAACTCTAAATAATGCATAAGAAAAAGGGTCTGAACCGATCAACAGAACTTAACTAGTCTGAGACGATAGCTTGTACATATATTTTACACTAAGTTACTCTTATCATTTGAATTACAGCAGCCGAAGTAAATGCACTGTCATATTGTACTATATGAAATTCATCTTGGTTATTTTTTTTTAACTCCCAAGCTAATAGCAACGCTAAGGTAAATCTGTATACAATTGACCTACCCTATTGAAACATTTTGCCAATAACTTAACCCGGATATATGTGAGCACTAGCTAAAATGATTTCTAAAAATATAAAATCTTTCCAGTAGCAGGATCGAGTAGCTGTTAGCACCAGACATTCACTTCTTGCTGGATCTGAGGGCCTGATTTTCTTTGCGAAGCCGTTCAATTTCGGCTTTCAATGTCGCATTCTAAAATGAACGAAAACGATAATTAGTGAGTTGAATCACAAGCTAAAGGTAAGCTGCATGGACATCGGCAGGAGTGGGGGATCAATCCAATACATCCACTAATCCTGAATTGTTGGGGGCTTCTCCAAATTTGCCCAAAAGAAAATTGGGAATTCCAAAACCAACCAGAAAATTGACGTTTAAATAAACAAGCCTTAACATGATATACAGATCGTTAATTTTCGAGGAGAATTGCGAGAACCCAGAAAATTTGAGGGATGACTCAGGTTCTGTGGATAATTAGCTATTTTTTGGCCGTTGTTCGTTCTACGGTTATTAACGCCCTAATTCAAGTGGATATTTGCCCACCCGAGACACTAAAAATAATATAAAAAAGAGGAGAATGAGATATATTCCCATTTAAGTCTCGGTATAAAAAAAAAAACTAGTAGTACTGCCCCTTCTTCTTTGGGGTACATTCCTGGCGGTTCACATGGTGAAGTAACTTCACCTTTCCACTCACTAGAACATCAAATGAAAAAAAAAACATGAAAAAAGGGAAAAGAAAGAAGACACAATTGTGACAGATTAAAATAACACATAATTGGCCAACAGAACATTACTTTTAGATAAAGAGACATATTCATCTTTCATTACTTTCCAGATTTCAAAGCTACGGGTCAAAAAGAGTTAATGTCAGTTTTTTTACACTGTTTAAGCGATTGTTGCGAATAAAGAGCAGGGATACAGAGGTGGTTGTACATAAGCATATAAACGAAAGAAGTTCTTGTAGAAATGTTTATTCAATACAGGACAAGAAAAATTATACCCCTACCTCACCCGCTGAAGAAAAGAATATGCGTGTCAAAAGGATGGAGAAAAGAATATGCGTGTGAAAATTTCCATATGACTCATGAGCAGAATGCAAACCATTACTTTAAATCGAATACTACTACTACGACTACTAACAACTCACCGCAGCACCAAACCACCTGAGGCCGAAACAGCTACGCACACTCCTTCTACATCCCAATTTATTCAAAGCCTTCCTTTTTACCACCTCCCACGAAGTTCCCACTTCCTTTAAATCTTTCTTTATGACGTCATATCACCCCAGACGAGGACGTCCTGCTTTTCGTTCAGCCCTAGACGGTTGGCCGAAAAGAACAATCTTCGGCAATCTATCATCCTTCATCCGTACAACGTGCCCACAGTTTATATAATTATCCAGTATGATCTTTCCCTCTCTCACCCATTATAAAAACCCGACCGAGGTGCGAGTTCTCCAGAGAACGTTTTTGCAGATATAAACATAAGCGGCATTAGATCTTTTCACGGGTAGACAAAGAATAATCACCTACGGAACAAGTACTGACAAAACCACTTGGCCGGCTCAACCAATAAGTGGATAATAAGTGCAGAAATAAGTGGGAGGAGCTTTTTGTTCGCACTGAGAATGAAGAGCCAGAAATCATCTGCGGTAAACTTACTGGTATATTATATTAACTGTGAACGTGCCTTAGCCACCTCAATCATTTTTCCATTATAGCCCTAGAGAGCGGTATTGGACCACATTTTTCGTATAGCCTGTTGTTTGAAATACGGTCAGTCAGCCGGGTACCCAGAACAATCCTTAAGCAATTTCTCTGGAAAACATCTAGCAAATCTTCATCCGCTTTTCGTAGCGCCCATTCTTCAGAGCCATATTTGACCACTGTCATTACCGTAGCTTCTAATATTCTAATCTTGGGTTGCTGACTTATCTTCCTATTCTTCCATGCTTTTTTTTAACTGTGAAAGAACACCCTGAGCCTTGGCTATTCTATTTTTAACATCTTCACTGCTCCCACCATCTTTACTAATAATACTACCAAGGTAAGTGAATCTGTCCACCAGATCAATCTTTTCATTACCCAACATCACCTTTTCATCTTCACTTATTAATAGACTTAGTGACTTAGTCTTCTTAATATTAATTTTTAAACATATTCTAGTACCCTGAACTCGCAAAACCTCTAATAGTTCCTTCATTTTGCTCACACTTTCATCTAGGATGCTTAAATCATCAGCATAATCTAAGTCCAGGAGACTTTTTCCTCCCCATTTGATTCCGGTGTCTCCCATTGCCTCCCTGTACTCCTTAAGACAAAGTCCATCAAAATAATCCATATAAGGGGGATAGAACACAACCCTGCTTAACTCCTGATTCGATACAAAACCAGCTACTAACCTCATTTCCTACCTTAACCGCAGCAGTGTTATTCTCGTACACAGAACTAATCACTTTAATGTATTTATCTGGTACACCATACAAGGATAAAACCTTTACTAAAGCTCTTCTATCAACAGAATCGAACGCTTGCTCATAATCTATAAAACTGAGGACCAAAGGTGTTTGACAACTCAAGACACTTCTCAATTATTAACCTGAGAGTGAAATTTGGTCAACACATCCTCTACCTTTTCTAAAACCCCACTGTTCTTCTCTTAAAACTTTGTCAACAGCATCTCTAAAAAGTATCATTTTACTAAGTAATTTGCTACCTAAGAGACCAGACTTAAATCGAATAACTATGCTAGAATTGCCAAAACTTTCACCGTAAAGCAATTACTACAAAATTTACTGAGATCTAATCTTTCGTCCCGATTTAGTCTAGCACTAAAAAAAATGAAGTGATTATTCAATAGTTCTTTTTTTTCTACACACTAATTTCTATATTTTATTCTAGGCTTTACGCTTCCAGAAAAGCACGGGTTAACTTAACACGGAGGAGGGTGGTGGTTAGACTATATTCCTGGCCAAGTTTTAAGAACTGAAAAATTATCATGTTCAGGAAGTTTTCAAGAAATTCCAGGAAAACCTTGTGAAGAAACCTTTTTTTTGTCACGGAATAAGGAGATTTAAAGGTCAATGCTTATTTTCAACCCCACATTTAAATATCCGTAAAATAATGTCCTGCATGGATTAGACAAACCCTAAAATTTTGCCAGAGCCAATATTTTCATGACATAAGGCTACTTAATTTTCCTATCATAATATATTGTCCCACAATCAACCCTTTTTGTTTTACCTTTTTTCTCTGTTTTATCTCACTATTTTTAAAATATAAAACGATAGTCTGCTGTGTAATTATTAGAGAGAGTTCCATGTAAAACTAATTGTATGATCTTAAGTTAGATAGAAATGCATTTTTATGATAATCATTTTTGTTTTCGCAATCTGATCAATATTCTTAACTCACTAATAACAGGTTTTCGATATCATATTTTTCAGAAAAAGGTCTGTTTGGTCTAATTGTAAGAGGTTGGCAATTAGAGAAAATAACATGTTTTTATTCTCTTAAGAACCATATTAATATTGTTAATGCATAAATTATAGGGTACAGTTATTTTTGAGAAAGGTGGCTGCTTGCTCTAATTGCAAGAGGTTAAAATAGATAGAACAGGATGTTTGTTTGTTTCTTCTTAGAAACTGCGTTAATATTGTTAATGCATAAATTATAGGCTACAGTTATCAGAGGCAACGCTGTAGCGTTACAGTTATTTTTGAGAAAGGAGGCTGCTTGCTCTAATTGCAAGAGGTTAAACTAGATATAACAGGATGTTGGTTAGTTTTTTCTTAAAAAATTGCGTTAATATTGTTCATGCATAAATGATAGGCTATAGTTATTTTTTCAGACAAGGGTCAGCTTGATCTGATGATTGGATCCAAAATCAGACAGAACCAGGCATTTGGTTTCTTCAAAATCAAGTTAATATCGTAACGCATAAATTGACAGGAGAAAATTCGACTAGTCGGATTATACGATGCTAAGTCATAGAGCATCGCTTCTATGTTTCTCAAAAATAATTTGACTGAAATTCACCATTTACCTTTAGTCTTCTTTTTCTAAATTAAAAGATAACTCTTCAGTAATGAGCTAATTCAGTAGCCTTTGGCAATACATGGATAATATTTAGATAGATTTAAGCAGAAATTATACAATTTTACCTCGCCAGTAACGTTAAAAATAAGAGCAAAGATCAAATCCGAAAAGATCAAAGATCAAATCCATGGATCAAATTTAGTTACAGCTGCCACAGCTTGGGTTCGTTTTTGAAAAAAAAAACATTAAGTAAGAGTAGACCTACGCCATTTTTTTTTTTAATTATACAAACACGGAGGCAAAGGCATGAGCAGCCAACACAGGGCAAATTCGCTAGCGCCGGGAAGAAAGCAATAACGTCAAGGGAGGGGCGGGCAATTGCCGCCCCCCCACAGATTTATAAATACATTTTTGGGCTTTTTCGTTGAAATACGCGTTTTTTAAGAATTCTTATTACAAAATTAAAGTAAACAACAAAATGGCCCCCCTCCTAGATTTCTAACAACATACTTTGCCCTCCCCCTAATTTTGTAAACTCACGCCACTAGGAGGAAGGGGGCACACTGAGCGTCCAATTAGTAAATATCCTCAATTAATATGAATTTAAAGTCACTGATTGTTTGCCAGTTGAATCAAAACCAAACTTTGCGAAATAAAAGTCAAAATTTCGAACATTATTTGTGAAAACAGTGAGTTCCGAAACTCAATTTGAAATAACATCATTTAATTGCTATACTGCCCGTGCTCAAATTTACCACAAAAGCTTAATTGAAGGAAGGGTAAGCAGTGGACAGTGCCAAATCTAAGAAGAAGACAGGGGCTCAACTTGCCAAGACCACAACCTTATAATAGCACCCATGCCTGTAGACTAAGACTAAGCCCGTTTTCATGAGATGACGCCAGTTCATCATTCTCTCTGTGGTCCCAAGTATGCTTGTAATATACGAATTGACAGACTGACGTTTTTTTTTGTTTTTTTTTTTTTTGTAAAAGTGGTTCTTTTGGCCTGATAGTAAACAGATAGAATCTTTTAGCAATAATATAATTTGGTTGTTTTAGCCTTTTATAGTTGCGACAGAGAGGAAATTGAAGTATCAGTAAACATGTTTACTTCAAGGATTGTCAATTTCATTTTTTAGTTCCTTTACAATGAACATTATTGTTTACACAAAAACGGAAAGCAATCAAAAATCAGGAACAATCCATTTTTTAACTTTTAATCTTTTCCTCTATTTGATAACAAATACAATATGAATCGTTTCCTCATTTGCTCTTAGCACTGCTTTGATGCGAAACCCTTATATTATTTATTGCAAAAACATACATTTTTTTTCATTGTTTATTTTGAATATAATCATTATAATCCAAAATTTAGTTTCCAATTAAACAACAAAATAATTAATGTGAAAACTAAAATAGTACAAGCACTGGACAACAGAGCAGTACTAAGACAACATGGGACTAATTCGGCATACAGTGTAACGCAAAACATTATTGACAGGAGACAAATCGAAAAACAAAACAATGTTAATTTGATTAATACTAATCTAATTTAACGAATATTCAATATAAGGTTAATTTAAAGTATAATATTTTAAACCTTCACCAATTAGGTTACTCCCTAGTCAAAATAATTCCTATTCTTAGTAGTTATATATAGAGGCGGATCCCCCGATGTAACTTCTTCACCCCCTATACGTATATTAAACCCATGTACACCAATGCATTCACAACCCGTTGGCTAGATAGAAAAAAATATATCCTTTTTAAAAATCAAGATTCATACTTTAGAAAGTCTCTAATTTCAAAGCTTATATTTCCCTTCTTATTCAAAATTTCTTTTGGATTATATAGGGAAGGGAGAGGGGGGGTATGGGAGTGTTTGTGATTTTTTCAGGAATTTACAACTATTCAATCATACCTAAAAGTGGCTGTTTGTGAATTTAAGTATTTTGTTTTTAAATTTAAATTGGAATATAATACGAATATTGGGTCAATCTTCAGAACAATTCATAGACATACGATATCTACATACCTATATCTATGGGAATACGTGTATATGTTTACAGAAAATTGCAACTATTCAGTCATTCCTGAAGGTGGTTATTTTTGAATTTAAATTAGAATGTAAAATAACTGTTGAGTAAGCTTCATAATATTCGACATCTATACAATATGCGATATTTTCAACTTTCATAGTTCAGTATAACTTAGAAAGTTTAAAATAATTAACCTCGTTTACTTTAGTTAGCTTACATTAGCTATGAAGGTGGGGTGGGAGTGAATTTGTTGTTTTTTCTTCAAGTTGTAAGTGAAAAGACCAAAAAAGAGGCTTTTTTGAATTAAAATACAAAAAAAAATAATATTTTTTTCAAATCTAGGGGGGAGGGATCTAGGAGTTAATGTCATACGTAGAAAGTTTAAGGTAAAATAGTTGAAGCTTTCATATAAGATGGTCAAAATAATAACAGTTGTACTTAAAGCATTTTTGCCGTATACAAAAAGACAGAAACAGTTACACTACATTTATAACCAACAGATTTGAATCAATATAAATAGATAAGAACCAACAAATATATAGAAATATAGAAACAATAATAATAAAAATTTAAACGCCTGTACAGCTATCTGAACGTAAGGATGCTAGAATGCTAGCAACAATAGCCTTTCAATAAAGCTTTCACATCTAATAATATACAATTATTAGATCAATTAATTATTAGTCTATTAAAAAATTAATCATTTACAGTTAATTATCATTAATTAAATAATCAAGGTTTCCAAATGTTAACTTTTTGCCCTCAATCAGGAGTTGATAATAAAACATATCTAAGACAAAAGATTCATTCAGATTTATTCAAAGATATACAGACAAAGATACATTCATTCTTCAAAAAAAAAAAAATACCCTAACCATACCATGTTTAATAACTTAAAATCTACAAGACTGACTTACGAATCACTGTAGTCTTTTTCATAAAATTTTCGCATGGCAACTCTTTACCATCAATGAGGAGTCGATGGTAAAAAATATAGAAGGGAAAAAATACACATTCAGGTCTAGAGAATAAATGCGAGAGAATTTTCAGGTACAAAATAAATAAAAATAAACTTCCAAATTTTTCAACCGTTTAGAAGCGCATGAATATAAGCCCCTCAATTGGGGGACGGGTAAAGCTTTGCGATTTCAAACAAAATCCTCTATAAATTAAGACCTATATGGAATATATACGGAAAAAGAAGCATATTTTGTCTGAAAACAGTTTTTGGGAGGCTGCCAGATTTTTACTCATCGTTTTAAACACTTTTTTTTGTCTGCAAGTGCAATTTTCATAGGAAGATTTTTCCAAAAAAAAAATTTGCTTCAGAGAAAATATAATCCATTTTTGTAGATCTCAATGCTATTTCATCTACTTTTTACCATTATACAATAGGATCTAGAGAATATGTGTAAATTATATTGTGTCGAAAATATAAACTATTTATAAATATATAATGCAAAAAGTCAAAATATCTAAATGTAAAAAAATATATATGAATTTAGACAAAAAAAGATAGAGCAACAAGATAAAGGTAGAATTTAAGGAAGATTCAAGATCCATTTAAGTAAAGGAGTAATTTTTTAAATTTGAGTAAATTGTCAAAATTTGGTTCCATTACTCACCCTATACATCAAGCCTACTTTTTAGGACTTGTTTCATTTGCCGCAGTATACTTCAATTTACTACATAAATTTTGTGTCGACTTTATTTTTTTCAACTTAACTAGGACAAGTTTATGCTATTTTGGTGAACAAAACACATTTATTCAAATTCAACACCTACTTGTAAGGGAGAACTGAGTTATATAATAAGGATAATTAAATATTAATACATTCACTACAAGGTTATTTAAATAGAACGCGATTTCTTATGTAATTCTTAGATCATACTCCCGTATCCTATTCTAGGGATTATGATAGACACAATTCCATGAATTTATTTCGGTCAAATTCAAATTTCTATATATGGTGATTTCAAACTCTTTTGTGATTTTATGGTTATTTTGACAACATGGAGGTGGGCACGTGACAAGGGAGAAGAGCAATAGGAAGATGTGTTCGCTGCCGACGAATCAAATAAGAAAGCCGAACTTTTCCAAGAAAAGCGAATCAGTAATTATTTATTCCATTTTCCAGAGGCGAAAAAAAAGATGTTTGCTTCAGAGAAAAGATAATCCTTTTCTTGTAGATCTCAAAGCTATTTCATCTACTTTTTACCATTATACAATAGGATCTAGAGAATATGTGTGAATTATACTATATCGAAAATACAAAATATATAAAAATGTATAATGTAAAAAATCAAAATATATAAATATACAAAAATATATATGAATTTAGACAAAAAAGATAGAATAACAAGATAAAGGTAGAATTTAAGGAAGATTCGAGATCCTTTTAAGTATGATTAAGTATGATAAGCCATATATAAATGATACATTAAAATGTTTAATTCGACAAAAACTAATACTGTTTCGCCAAGGAAAAACTGAAGAAGCTAACCTACTGAGAAAATCTCTAAAGAAGTAGATTCGGAAAGCTTCAGCCCAGTATTACCGTAACAGAGTAAGTGCACTCTTTAAAGCAGGACCGAAGCAGTGGTATAATACAGTCAAGAAAATCAGTGATAAAACAGCAAAAAATCTTGACTTTAATCTTGACGTCCCCCCCCCTTGAAACTACAACTAATTCACTAAACAAACACTTTGCCGCTACTGTACAAACCCTCCCTCCTCTCTCAAGTAATATTCCCTGCCCCCTGGTACCAGACCAGGATATCCCAGTAATATCCCTGTGGATGTTGAGGCAAAAATACATAAACTAAAGAAAACTTCATTATGCCCTTTTGATATTCTGATTGATTTAGTAAAAGCATTTCCTGATAAACTATCAAAACATCATATAAACATCAACAGGGATATCCAGGATATCCCTGTTGATGTTGAGGCAAAAATACGTAAACTAAAGAAAACTTCATTATGCCCCCTTGATATTCTAATCGATTTAGTAAAAGCATTTCCTGATAAACTATCAAAACCTTTTATCAAATATTTTTTGCACAATATCTAGAAGTGGTTTGTTCCCCAAGTGTTGGAAAAAGAATACGTTACATCCATACAGAAGAAATGTGTTAGTTTGGATTTTTATGCAGTCCGACCAATTACCTTAACACCAATATTCTCTAAACTTTATGAGAGCTTAGTAGCAGACTGGCTTAAAGAGACGATCCTTGAACTCAGAGATGAACAACAAATCGGATGAAAGATTTATCAACGACACATTACCTGATCAGTCTCCTCGATACTGTATATAAACTACTTGACGAGCAAGATACCTTGCTCAATCTCTTTTTAATCGACCTCTAAAAGGCTTTTGATCTTGTTAGTCATAATGTTTTAGTTGCCCCTCTCTATTTCTAGCAGAGTTCTGCAGGGTAAACTTTAAGGTCCTTTACTATTTTTAGTAATGATTAACATTCTTGCTTATGAATCAGCCGATTCATGGAAGTCTGTGGATGACATGTCATTACTCAAAATGTACAGAAGAAATATTGAGAGCAGTGCAATGGAAATTCTTAAAGACGTTGCAAGTGAAGCAGCCCAGTCAAAAATTAGAGTGAATTCCCATAAGCCTAACAATATGGCCCTTATTTTTCTTAAATCAAAGCCAATGTTTACAACTTCAATACCTAATGAAATAATCGCAACAAGAACTAAACTCTTAGGGCTCACATTGATTAGCAATGGACAAGCAAACTGAAACGGGAGGCTGACCTTTTTTCTATTATTAAACTGGCTAGTGTTCTTTCCTTAAGCTATTTACCAGATTTTCGTGCCCAAAAGCATATATCGTCCGCCTTTGCATATCTCTTATCTGTCCATCCGTCGCTTGAGTATGCTTGCCCGGTATGGCATTTTAGCCTTAATTGGGATCACTTTGATAGGCTAGAAATTATCCAGAAGAGAGCCCTGAGAATTATTTACGGCTGGGGCAAAGGGCCTTACATTCTCTTCCTCAAGGAATTCCACCTAAAAACCTTGGCAGCCCGACGTGTTACTCTGCACTAATTTTGGGAATAATCTGCGCCCTAACCCACGTTTTCAATATCTACTCCCAGCTCATCATTGCCAACTAAAGCGGCGTTTACCTCGATCAAAAGCACAAAAAAAAAAAAAAATCCGGGAGCAATTAACAATAAGCAAGTCGGTCACTCAGCCTTGCTACAGCAAGGATCGATCCCTAGGGGCCGTATCGCCACGGAGATCATCAATCGACTGTGCTAAAACTGGGTGTATACCTATACCCTGTGCTACAGAGTGTCAGGTATGCACCCTGCCAGGGTGTCAGGTATACACCCTGTGCTACAATAGGGTGTATACCTAACAGGTCTCATTTTATAGAGAACACTATTTGACTTTGCAAAGCTATGCCCGTCCCGCATTGAAGGAGGGTATGTGCCTCCAAACAGTTGAAAAGATTAGGGAGGTTTGTAGTTTTATTTTTTATTCAACCAAATTTTATCTAGTTATTAGCTTCGTTCATTTTAGTTGAATTCTAATTATTGAAGTAAATTAATTTAGTTAAACAGTTTAATCTATTAAAACTGAATACCTAAAATTTATATAAAATATTTTATTGGGAATAGTGACTGCTTTTTGAGAATGTTGAGCCAATTGTTCGTGTATTTCAAGGTGGGAATTCCTCAGTACAATCAATTCCGAATAGTGTCACGCCTAAAATTTACTTAGGAAACTTCAATCCGAAATATTTGAAAATTACGGTTACAGTTAAAAAAAAAAGCACAAATATTCCATACACCCTAAAACTTTTTGGAATAAAAGCAACTTTTATATCCTTACAGATTTTAAATACTCAAAGTGCCAACAAAATTAGATACAATTATTTGGATAGGCTGAGTGGAAATTTACACAACCACATATATCTTAATTAGTATGAGAAATTGGGAATTCAATTTAAATGGAAAGAACTTCACAAGCAGTTATGCAGTTTTTAATAGTAGCGGGCCATAAACTAAATAATATGTGAGTGAAATAAAATACCAGCAAAAAAAGCGCTAAAAACACATAGCACCAAACAGATTAAGAAAGTTTTTTTTTAGATAGTGTAGGTGTCATAAACACATTACTAGTGTTGGTGGAACTTGGTTAAATCAGATCTTAAACCTATTGAAGAGCTCAGGAAGTTTGGTCACACACGGACAACCCAATGGCTCCCACTTGCAAAGCAGCTGGCAGCAGACCGCACTACATGATCCAAACAGGTCTTGAAGATCCTTGATGCCGGGCAAGGTGGAAACGCCTTATTCTCGCCGCAAGTGCAAGCAATAAATGAAAGAATTTTATTAATAGCCTGTCTTACAATCAACAGAAAAAGACAGAGCACAAACTAGAAAAGAAAGAAAAAGCAAAAACTGGCAAGAAAAACAAATACAAACAGAAAGAACTACATAATAACACAACTATTTGAGAAGGTGGGCCCATTCGTGATCCAGAAGCTCTAGTTTTTTCACGTAATTCTGAATTACATCCTCCACGGCACTCAGAGGCTCAACAATTCCATATTTCGCAACAATATGGCGGTTTCTAACAAAAGGCGGCACTTGAAGAAGATATTGGGCATACTTGAAAAATACCGACCTAATGTCTTTCTTGTTTCATGCACTCAGGAGCTTCCAAAAAGGAGACAGGTACAAGACAAGAAGCAAAGCTACTGCATTATAAAGACAAGCCAAATATTTACGGCTTGAATTGCGACGGCTAGTGACAACACCCGCATAGGCAATGCGCACTTTTTTAGAAAGGTGTTCAATAAGCAAAGACTGGGTCTATCGAAGATTACGACCAATCGGGAGGCCAAGGTACGTAATGTGACTAGACGGTGTTACGGTAATTCCACCAAGTCTGACTGTAGCATTATCTTCAGGGCAATTAAAAAACAAAACAGCAGACTTTTCTACATTAAACTGCAAACCAATATCAGCATAACTTTATTCAAGACGCGAGAAATTATTTTCTAAAGAAGAAAGCAACCGAGACAGATTTAAAAGATCATCTGCAAAACCCAGAAGTGACAAGTCAATATGCTTGCAAATATAACTCGGGGAGATAACCTGTTGTGCATCATTAACACTGTTATTATACAAAGTAGGAGACGTTATAGCCCCTTGCTTAATTCCCTTATGTACGGATATCTCCCCACTAAGCTCACCATCTTGCAAACGAACACGAAGCTTGAGGTTCCCATACATATCACGTAGTAACCTTACAATAGAAGAACGCACGCCTCGCTTACACAGCTCAACCAAAATCTGGGCATGAATCCCAGAGTCAAAAGCTCTCTTGACATCATACTGACCTAAGATCAAAGTTTCTCGCGAGAGATGAGCATCAAGTAATATGTTAGCAAGAAGATAAAGTACATGGGTGCACCCGAGGCCTTTTCGAAAACCAAACTGATGTGGAGGGATGTCGCACTAATCATAAATCTCATCAAACAAAAAACTCTCGAATAGTTTACAAAATACTGAAGATATCGTTACTGGCCGATACGAAGAAGGCTGTTTGGCTGGCTTCCCCCTCTTTAATATCGGTATAACCATACCCAGACTAAAGCAACTCGGGACTATCCCTTGTGTCAAAATCATCTGAAACAGATGGGCAATGTGATGGTAAAGAACATAAACTCCTAAAGAAATATGTAGAGCACAAATACTATAGCAGCCTTTTGAGTATACCTTTTTCAGCTTTTTAACGGCCTGGCAAATTGTGACCGGTGACGCTGAGAAATCGCCGAAGGTGTCGGTAAGCATAGAAGCCAGCTAATACTCGTAATTAGACTGCAGAACTGGATCAGGCGCTTTGAACTCGGACTCGGAGTAAGCACTCAGCTGATTAGCAGAAATATTAGACGTAGGCTTAGCTTCTTCAGGCTTAGACCGAAGCGACCAAATAAGGTTCGGATTCTTACTGAGCTTTTGCACAAAATTTTCTTTGAGGGTTGCACGGTGGGCATCTAACGCTTTATTGAACTTTTGTTTAGTATGGATTCGAATCTCGTTCACTATTCCACTTCGTGGCTTCCCGCTATCATGCCAAACTTTCAGCCATAGCTTCGCCGACGCACAAGCCGCCGCTAGTTCCAGATTTCTAGACAACCCTTTTACCTGTGATCTATTACGGATACGCTTCACAGGAACTGCTACACTCTCCGCAATACTCAGAGCATGCGATATTTCTGCACAGTACATGTTTATCTGCAGACGTATTTCACTTTCACTGCAATACGAGTTTGCATCTCTCTGCAGCATATGGAAGCGAACTTTTATTTTACTCAGGATATCCCCAGAAGTAGCCGCAAAGAGATCATTCGACACTTGTTTCCAGTCACTGTATACTCTCCATTGGGATTTGCACGGACCCGACAACTTTGGAAGGTCCAGTGTTATTGACAATGACAAAGGCAAATGGTCAGAGTATGAACCATCAGCTGCAACTTCGACTTCGTCTCTCACCGGGAAGTTTGTTAACACATGGTCGATATTTGAGACAGTGTTGGCAGCACTGATAAATGTATAAGCTTCTGCCTTATCAACGACATTTAACTGATCAGGAAGGGAACCTATAACGATTTAAGTCTTTTCAGATTCGGTATTAAGTAGACCACAGTTGAACTCCCCTATTTATATAACTTTTGTATTCCCAGGGATTTGAGCCTTCACGAAACGGCTTAGCTGGGTAAATGCACCCGTAAACTTGCTGTCCGAGAGGCTAGATCTATAATTAGTTGGAATATAGATGTTTATTATCACAGTATCGCGAACTTTAACAGGGATGAAGTCTTTACTTGATGCTAAAAGTTCAGACTGAAGAGACATTCTCACCAAAGTGGCTAAACCACCAGATGGCCGACCGCTGGATTTCACACGTTCAGCTGGTCGAATAAAACACTGGAGTGAACTTGAGAACTTGAGCAGGTTAGTATTGTCCTCGGAAAGCAGGTGCTCTTGTATACAAATTACTTCATTTGTTAGGCTCATAGTATCAGGCAGAACTGTTTTATCAAGTGCTGTCCCATTTATATTCCAAGACAAAATACTACAAATTTTGGGAAAGTGATCCATCTTTCAACTTATTTCTGTTATCAGGACAGGCATGATGATAATATTTGTGCCTAGTCGAATTGCAGTTCAGGTACCGAGTAGGATTTTGACAAGAGTTTTCAGAGGAGCTTGTGTAGCCAGTTTCTCCGCATCGGCTACAAGTTACAGTTTCCATACAGTCTGCCGCAATTTGCCCCACACGGTGGCACCGATAACACCTTCGAGGCAAAAAGCAGAATTCTTCTAGACGGAATAGTTCGAAACCAATTTTAATCGGGTTCGTTAAGGCAGCAGACAAAGCACTTTTAGAGGGGTAATACATTTTAAACGCTTGCGAATTGCCACACTTGATTGCTTTTTCAGAGTCATTTGACAGATTTTTCAGAAGGTCCTCCGTCACGTTGCTGGGGAGACGTTTCACTATGCCGATGAACTGGGAATTAACAAGTCGATTGTCAATTTTATGGATAATTTTGAGGGCAGCCGAGACTTTTTCAGTGGCCTACTTCGAAAAGACTGACGGTTGCCATTCCTTATTTCTCTACCTGAGCATTACATCCGCTAATGTTGTATCACCCATTGCCAATCTTGTTATAAGGTCCTTACGCTTTCCTGGATCGTCTAACTCACGAGTCTTATTCTTCACGACAACCGAGAACAGCTGTTTTTCCACATTTGGCGTTTTAGATACTGAAGAGGAGGCTGTAGGCTGATTCTTGGAATCAGCAATAATTTTCAAACCATTGTTCAGAGTATCTAACTTGCGGGAAAACTGTTGCAGGTCACTGTCCATTTTTCTCGTCATTTCGTTCACTTTGGTAGTAATACAGACTGCAATTTCGTCACCACACGTGGGAACAGACTCCGGTTCGAGAATAACGAAAATCGGAAGCTCTTTACCGTCCTTAGCACAGCGCCATATGGCTTTTGCGATATCCGTCAAGTTATCACAGTCTTTTTTGCATTCGCGTAATCGTTCTTCATATCCGAGTTCAACCTCATAGTAAGTCCACAGCAGTTTTTTGGCTTCTATAATACTGGCACGATCAAAAAACTCTATTCCTTTGTTAACGAACATATCAGTCTTAATACCCTTTGTCATGCATCTAGATACAAAGTTTAAAACTGGGTTCAATACCAGCACAGTTTTCATTACATTACAGTTTCATCTGGATTAAGTCCAAAATACATTCACCAATTTCTTTGATAATTAATAATATCGAATTCTAGGCAGATATTTAAGGGTTGAACTATATATTCAATATTTTTCTGGTGGTTACCTTGCGAGAAAAGTAAGTGAAGCGTTGAAGGCTGTCTACCTTGTCCCCGCAATTTAAGGGGCGAGCCCAGCGGGTACCACAGCTCTTGCTCCCAACTCTCCACCCCCCCCTCTGATTACTTTTCTTTCCCCACCTCAATTGTAGCGTAAATACCTCTAAATATCAGATGTCCTATTTATTTAAAATCACACTGCTTGATGGCTAACCTCCAATATTATCAGTGAAAAAAATTTCAAATTCATACCACTTTTACAAAATATAAAAAAATGTCCAGAAACTAGGTTAGTAGATTAAGCAAAGGTTTTATCATAGGTCAGGAACTATAATCCTTTGACAAATATTGCGAAATATAATAGCTTCGCAGTGATTATAATTCACTGAAAGGCGTTGTCAAATTAGACTAATTATTTTCGCAGTTGGATGTGTTAAGACTGGTAAAAATATGGTGCTACTAAAAAATCTTTTCAAGTTTCAAAAAAAAAAAAAAATTTTTTAGAAAATCGAGCTTTTCCGGTGTTAATAGGTCAAGATGGGCCCAGGGGATAAAGCGTTTTATTTATGTCTTTTGCGCTTCAAAATTTTAAGAGGAACGTTTTTACGTATTTTGAAGTCTCCAGTATCACTTGAGGAAGGGGATTGTGTGCCACCAACAATTCATGCAACATCTTTCTCTCTAACATGGCCTAATAATAAAATTAAGGTGTTCTTATACAGGGGCCTCGTTTCTGAGATATTGATCTATCATCCACAGAATATGGCTAATTTTCAAGAGTGGAAACTGGCACTGGTCTCAAGAAAAAAAAATACCAACACCATCTAATATTTGACATTTCTTACCATTTTTCTCTCCGCGTAATGTTAAGGCAAAATTACAGTAATTAGTATAATTGGGAAAGTCAGTATAGTAACAAGTGTCTGATCTCAGTTTCTGAAAAAAAAAACACATTGGCAAAGCTTGAAAATAAACAATACTGATTACACCAAATACTAGATGGCGCTGGAGATTATCTTTAATGACAGCGCTAGCATCAGTTTCCACTCTTATAAATTACACGTACTTTTTGCTGGTATCCTGAAATTTGGCAAGGATTAAGTTAAAAGAATATAAAACTACCTCTTTTCCAAGGATTGTCGCTCTGATTGCCACTTGGTTTTCTTTCATGCGTCTTGCGTCACGGCATCGTTTGACAGCCATATTGTTCTTACGACGACGAGCCCAATATCTATCATCTTTCATTTCATCTGGTACATACTACAATTCGACAAATTGATTGTAAAACACGATATTTTCAATAATATAACTATTTGGTCAAATTATTCTAGCCCAAACAAAAAACGTTCGACAAAACGAAGAAATATACAATAAAATCGAAACCAAGAACTAGAAATGTAGAATAATAATTAAGAAACCAAAGGAAGGTGAAACCACTGGCTGAAAATCATTCTCGTTTGGTTCCTTAATTATTTTTTTTTTTTTTTTTTTACGAAAGCTGTGCATAGCCAAATTAATTATATAGTCTGATCTTAAATTAATAATTAAAATAGCCAAATTAAAAAATTGGTCAAATTATTCTAGCCGAAACAAAAAAACGTTCGACAAAACGAAGAAAATATAATAAAATAGAAACCAAGAAATAGAAATGAAGAATAATAATTAAGAAACCAAAGGAGGGTGAAACCACTGGCTGAAAATCATTCTCGTTTGGTTTTCTTGATTAATTTTTTTTCTTTTTTTCTTCCGAACGCTGTGCATTGCCAAATTAATTATATAGTCTGAACTTAAATTAATAATTAAAATAGCCAAATTAAAAAAGATTGGTCACATTATTCTAGCCTAAACAAAAAACGTTCGACAAAACGAAGAAAAATATAATAAATAGAAACCAAGCAATAGAAATGAAGAATAATAATTAAGAGACCAAAGGAGGGTGAAACCACTGGCTGAAAATCACCCTCGTTTGGTTCCATATTTTTTTTTTCTTAACGCCATGCATAGCCAATACGGTCTCAGAACGTATTTACGCAAGGGTTTCAAAGACGCGGTCCACTGTGAAGGACCCCAAGGTAATCATACATATCCAGAGCTTGAATTAATTTTGAATTAAAAATTTTGTACTATTTCCTCCATGATTTGCTATCATGTTCATATAATTACTCCATTCTGTTGTTTTGGCAGACGTACAACGGCCGCCAAATATATCTACTTGTATATCTTCGCATAAATCACAAAAAACTTGTGTTAAAATTATTTTGAAAAAAATGACGTTTTATTCAAAAGTCTAAAAAGCGAAAATTTTAATAAATAAATATAATATGAGAAGCGTAGAAATTTTGCCTAATTAGTTTTATTATTTCCCCTGTAATTCCATATAGATAAGATTTATTGCTGAAAAACGGCTATCACAAGCCCAAAAGGGCCGAATTCGCACTTTAGCGTCAAATAAAGTGAAAAGAGAACATCAAAAACAAACAATAAAAAAACAACAGAAAATTATAAAAGGGTCAATGTTGAATACGTAAAAATGTTAAAAACAAAAACAAAATAAACTAGTAAAATTAGAAGGCCAATTTCAAGTCAGCAAAAATGCCAAAAAAAACGAAAACTTGTAAAATTAACAAGAGGATAAAGTAAAATTAAAACAAAAACATAAGTTAGTTGGTGACTAACAAACATAAATATAAAACTTCCAAATTTGCAAAATGGGCATTAAAATTAATAACAATGAGGTAAAGAGTGAGTGAAGGGGGGGGGGAGGCAGCGGAGAGCCACTGATTGAAAATTTAAAAAATGTAAGGGATAAAAGTTCTTCTACATATTTCAGTGCAAACTCTTATTGGGGCAAGAAGGGGAATTTTTGTTGACACAGAACGCGGGAGGCGGGGTCGAAGGGGTGAATACTGACCAGGGAGAAGGAAAGTTGTTCGAGGGTTATGAAGGGCATTGTTAGCAAAACACAAGGTAATTTTTGCTCTCCTTTCCTTAAAGCACATTTAGTCTTAAATTACATACAATAAATTCCGTAGTTTAAATTTCTCTTTGCTTAACATAACAGAAAAAGGTCCTCTGACATCAGAGACCTAGGCCCAATGCAACATGTAAAGTCGATCTTTTTAAGATTGTTTCGCGTAAGTACAACAACTTTCATCTCAGGGGCAGACCTCTGGAAGGTTGATTAATTAAGGGCATATACTAGAAAAAATTTTACTTTTTTCCTACGAGGTGAGAGATATCTTGGGTTGTCAACTTGAGCTCAACACTAGAAAAAGACAAATAGTTCACTTTTTTTACTTTAAAATTTCATTTTTTTTAGTAATTTTTTACATTTTTTAGAAGAATTTTTTACTTTTTTTTTACTAGGTGAACAATATCTCAGGTTTTTGAATTGAGCTCAACACTGAGAAAAGAAAAATATTTCACTTTTTACTTTAAAATTTTACTTCTTTAGTAAAATTTTTTAGTAAATATTTTACATAATTTAGAAAAAAAATTTTCTTTATATCTTACGAATGAACAATATCTTGGGCTTTTTACTTAGGCTTAACACTGGAAAAAGACAAATATTGCAAGCAAAGGTATTCCTAGAGAAAAATATAAAGGATAGTTTTTCTTACCTACAGAAATATTATAAAAGAGGGAGCATTTAAATTTTATTTTGCTTGCCGAAATTGCTAGAAAGGTGGGCAATTAAGTGATTATTCGCAACAACGAATCTTATTCTGATAAATTGCTGTTTTAACCTTAACTTTTAATTAAACTGTTCAATTAAATGCTGTCCCTAGTTGAATCTTCCAACTGTTCTTGTTCTGATAAGCTATATCACTTATTACTTGAAAAAAAAGATAAAAAAAGGGATATATATATATATATATATATATATATATATATATATATATATATATATATATATATATATATATATATATATATATATATATATATATATATATATATATATATATATATATATATATATATATATATATATATATATATATATATATATATATATATATATATATATATTTATATATATATATATATATATATATATATATATATATATATATATATATATATATATATATATATATATATATATATATATATATATATATATATATATATATATATATATTACCTGTTCCTACAAGCATCTATACGTATAAAACACACTGCCAACATCGCATACGTCGTAAAAATGAACTGTTAACTTTTTAAATTGATTCACTCCTTATAAGTAGCTAAGGAGGTGAATTACACTGAATATGCACAGCTGATTTTTTAGAATTATGTTTACCAATCACCTGTTGAAAAATGATTGAATTTGTTTTCTTTAATCAATGTTCAATCTAGAAGCTCGATCTGGAGTTTTTAGAGATACTCTAAAGCTCGGCCTAGATTATATCTTGATATGAAAATATCATTTTTTATAGTTTCTTACATTTCCAAAAAATTATCGATTTTAAGCGCTCTTTCAATTTCTGTTTTCTTATCCTCCCCGCTACCCTACCATCAATTACTGCGTATATACCTCTCTTTAAAAGCCATCATAGATTTAACAGAGTATCTTAATGTTTAGAAAACAAAGTGAAAAAGGATTTTAAATTATATCTTCGGAGCGAGAAAATCATTTTTATAATTTCACATTTCCAAAAAGTTATCGATTTTAAGCGCTCTTTCAATTACTGTTTTCTTATCCTCCCCGCTACAATACCATCAATTAATGCTTATATAACTCTCTTTAAAAGCCATCATAGATTTAACAGATTATCTTAATGTTTAGAAAACAAAGTGAAAAAGGATTTTAAATTATATCTTCGGAGCGAGAAAATCATTTTTATATTTTCACATTTCCAAAAAGTTATCGATTTTAAGCGCTCTTTCAATTACTGATTTCTTATCCTCCCCGCTACAAGACCATCAAATAATGCGTATATACCTCTCTTTAAAAGACATCATAGATTTAACAGAGTATCTTAATGTTTAGAAAACAAAGTGAAAAAGGATTTTAAATTATATCTTCGGAGCGAGAAAATCATTTTTATAATTTCACATTTCCAAAAAATTTGCCACTTTCTTTACGTTTTATAAAAATCCTGTCTCCTTATCCCTTTCCCATTGCAACATAAATCCCTACGTACATAGCCCTCTTTAATTACGATGATATTTTTACAAGAGTATTTGAGAGTTTTGGCTCACTTTGGAATATATTTTTGATCTGAAATAATCATTTCCTACAATTTGTTACATATACAAAATTAACCATTTCATTGCACTTTTATTAAATTTTTCAACCAATGGCCAAGGCTGTATCCGGGGTGGGGATAAGGGTTTTTGAACCCTCTCCCCGAAATGTTTGTCTGACTCGTAAAAACGTAACAAAAATGATAATAAACAAATTTTTGATGTTTTTTTTAAGTTTTTTGCCCCTCTTCCCGAAAAAAATCTTTTGTACCCCCCCCCCTCCGGAACAAAACCCTGGATACGATCCTGCCTAGAGTATTTATAGAAAAATATACAGTAATTTATAATGCCTCCTTTATTTAGGAAGATTTTTTTTTTTTTAGTGTTTAGTATTTTAGCTATTTAACTTTCAGCTGAATTACGTGCAAATTTAAAGAATATTTTAAATATATTGAGACATGAAATCAGCCAAATTAGCTGATTAAAAAAAAAAGACGACCATAAACAGGATCAGCAACGATGGCTGATTTTTTTTGGACAAAGTCCAGTTCCTCACCGAAGTCAATAATTACAAAATTTCCGAAATAAAATTTTATGGTCAGTAATTAACGACTAGGAAGTTAATTTTTGTATAAGAACAGGCAATTTTTAGTTACACACAAAACATATCTCGTGAAGTATCTAACATAATTATCCAAAAATTGTAGCTTAATCATGTAAAAAATGGCATGTAAGTACGTCTTTGGGAGCACGTACCTGCTTCTTCGACTTCTTCGTTAGGGGTTGAGGTTTCAAATCATCATCAGAGAATTTTGTGTACCGAGGATCAAAGCTACTGCTACAGTATGATGACATAGATAAATCAACGTCTATAAGATTAAGTTAATATAACATAAATAAATGAATAGTATTAATAAAATCAATTTTGTCAATAAAATTAATTTTATTAGTTTTCTGGTCAGTTAAGAAACTCTCAACTCTGGGGAAAAAAGTACAGGAAAAATGAGAACTCTGTAATATATATATATATATATATATATATATATATATATATATATATATATATATATATATATATATATATATATATATATATATATATATATATATATATATATATATATATATATATATATATATATATATATATATATATATATATATATATATATATATATATGGCAACAGGGAGGTATCAAAGGTTCAATGAGTCCCGCTCTGTGACAATAAATACATTCTTATTCTTCTTCAACCAAATCCCATATGCCCAAATAAATACGCCCAAATCAATGGAAGGAAATCAGTCTCAGTCGGTGAAAAGATGAAGTAATTGTAATAGCACTATCACCTAAATTAGTCTTTGAAAATGACTAGCTGGCCAGTAAAATCTACCACTGCTCCCCCTCCCCAGAAATATACATTTTGGCTAGTGACATCTCTGATTTTAAGAATTGAAAAATCTTTACCAGTTTCTTCTTCAAAGAAGAGGTGTAGTGTATGCACCTTTCTACAAATAGTTTTTTTTTAGGAGGAAGGAGTACCAAAGTCCAAATCTATGCCTCAAATTATAGATTTGATCACTTGAATATACACAAATAGCCAAGGAGCATGTTTGTTGAACTGCTAAATAACTTGGCCTAAGAGTGCTGAGACCTCTTGTCTTTACAGTCTAGGTGCAAGCAGGGTTCAACTTTTTCGAGTTCAGAAACTCACTGACTTTAAAAAATTTGAGGCACACCAGATAATTGACCAAAATTACCATCATTAATGAATTAAGAGCAATCAGAAGGTGGGCAGTGTTTAGGGGTGGTGTAAGACTCAGAAAAAACATCCATTGGTTCTGAGTATTTCCCACATAAGTTTCAAGCAGATATTAACACTTTCTTGAAAAAGGTACAGGATGGGTGTGAATCATGAAAGCCATCAGTCTCACTAGCCTAAGGTAATTGTCATATAGTGTCCAAATCAGCTAATTAACAAAATACTATCTAGCTAATTTTCTTTTAAAAAATTGGCAAGGAGCAAGGACAAAAGGAAATTTGTTAGGAATATGTAAAAAAGATTTGCATCCTGTAAGCACTAACTATTTTTAGCACAAAATCAGATAAAATCTCTTTTGTCACCGAGTCAGCCGGTACTTGATTTGCACTTAATCCACATGCTATATTTGGACCTGGTTCAAGATTTGGTATTCAACTTACATTAAAACTAGTCATGTCCCAAGTTTCAAAATCTAACTCTTGTGTATAATTAGGGTAAGAAAATCGTGTTTAAGAAGATCCTTGAACTATAGTAAATCGATGCTAATTTACATACTATGACAGGCAACGGTAATTAAAACATCTTAAATGAGCAACAAAGAGTAATAGGCCTAGCTTCGCAAGAAATGGCATAACTTTGTTTTGGAGAGCAGAGAGGCTGAAGTCTTTAATTAGAGAAAGGAGGATGTATCATCAGGGAACACGAGCTCAGGGAAAAATAAATGAAAAATGATTTATAAAATCTAAATGATTTCTTTACCTCCAAATGTCTGAACATTGCCAACTACGACAATATATTTTCTTATTATTTTTCTCTGAATAATGCACTCTGAAAGTTAGAGCTTTCAAACAAGATCCAGGAACATTTTTCAATGTAATTATTTTTATCGTGATTCCAGTCAGAAAAAAAAGAAAAGAAAAGCCTAAGGAAATTTCTGATACCCCCTCCCTATCGAAATTTATTTTCTCTTAGTCTAGAATAGACTCTAGCAAACATTTTGCACCCAGGGTTAATTTTTCTTGCTTTTTTTAAATGCCGAATTTTGCAATGGTTTCTTTAGTTAAATCTTCTGGGCAGATCTAGAGACTCCGAGCATTGTCTTTACACATTCCAAAAATTAAAATTGCGTCAACATTCATAGAGACTGAAATCAAGTGTGTCAAAATACCATTTTATGCTTTATTTGACAAAGTAACCTAATGCAAAATAAACAAAAGAATGGAAAGAATTTTGCATTCTTCCTGTTTGAAAGCATACCTTCTTCATTTAATGTGAAAGAGCCAACAAGAACCGGAGAAGAGCTGGAGGAGATACTCTTAGGGGTGTCCAAACCATAGGATGATTGAGAAAAATTTGTAAGTTTCATGAGATCGTCATTCTTAAGTTGCAAAGGATCTGCGATTTCTAAAATATAGGTAATATGACACAAAAAAGCATTACAGAACACATGGCACGATAAAACGTATAGTAAACTATACAATGATCCCTATGTTCCTTCTCTCAAAGGAGAAGCCTTGGCATGAACATTGCCTTGTACACATTATTTGGGCTTTTATGGTAAATTACAAATTTTGGAAAATACAACAGCATTGAGGATTTATCAGTAGACTAGAAATAGCTGCCATAAATTTTGATGGTAAATCTAGGTAAAACAAAGGAAAAGAGAAAAGACTACAAAATACTTGAGACCTCTCCTGCCCTCCCCAGCTCATTTTCTCTAAGTCTAAAAAAGACTCTAGGGAACAATTTACAGATAATATTGTTTTTCCTTCTTTTCTAACAACAGATCTTGCAATAATTTCATATTGCAATTGATTGGTACATGCATTACGCATAGCCTACTATTGTCAGCATGCAAATTATTTTAATCTCAAGATGCAAAAATGTAAGTTGAATGATAAGTTGGTTCGAATGCTATGTAAGTTTATTTAGGATATAAAAAAATGTCTTTTCTTTAGTTTTAAATCTATTTGATTCTTAATACTATAATAAAAATCAGAAGCAGAAAAATAACAACTAATTTTGGCACACAAAAAGTTTACATGCCTAAACAGGTATGTTGTATCAAAATCCTGAAATGACTAATTTTTAAAAGGAATCTAATTTTTTTGCATTTACACTCACATTTCAATTTTTAGACAAGGACCCTCCCAATATTAAGTTGTCTGTTTTCATTTTTTTACTTAATACATCAAAAATTATTAAGACTTTAAGGAATAAATACTACTATATGTACATATATTAGACTGTCAATACATATTCAACTTTTTTTCAGTAAAGTAAAAATTATGTTCTGGTTTTGAGAAGGCATGGGAATTGTCAGCCCTACTCATGTTAATTTCAGCTTGTTCTGAATTTTACTCATTTATTCATAAAAAAGTCTGTTTGTTTCGAATTTTATTTATTTATTGATGGTGATTTGTGATAGTTTTACAGTTGTAATATAATTTTAATTTATTTCTTCTAATTTTTTAATTAATTGGTTTATTTAAATTTATTTGAAAAACTTATTTAATATAAAATTTTTTAAATTTAATTTAGGTTTGTTTTTTAATTATTAAATATTTTTAATGGAAAAGAAAATAATATTTTATTTATTTTCTGTTTTGTCATATAAGAATACAAAGTTTAGATTTCTTTATATATGTAGGAGAAAAACTCAAAAATTTTGTAACAGCATACAATTTTGAAAATCTTTACACAAATATCATTTTTTAATTTAGTTTTACACCTCATTTTAGCCTGAAAAATAAACTTAATAACATTCTCAAAAAATTCTATCTATACTCTTTGACAACCTGGATACGATTACGATATTTTAATTAATTTAAATTGCATGAGAGGATGTTTTAATTGTAGTGGCAACACAGTTTAAACTTAATATCCTCCCTCGTCCAAAAAAAAGAAGCTGCTACCAACACTGAAATGAAGAATCATGACAGGTTTCATATGGACTGAGACAAAGAGTGTAAAACTGACAGTTTATGATTCATTTTATAAAAAAAATGACCCAAGTACAAAATATAAAAAAATAGGCTTTTGCACTCTTTCTCTTTGAGAGCATACCTTCTTCCTTTAATGTAAAAGAACCGACCAGAAGCTGGAACAAGCTGTGTGAACTGCTTTTAGGAGCGTCCAAATCATTGGATGAATGAACAAAATTTGGATCTTCCAAGGGTTCATCATTCTCAATTTTCAAATTATCAATGATTTCTAAAAGATAAAGTGATTGAATGATGCATACTGCACTACAAAAGACATGATATTGTAAACTATACTAGTTAAGAGCACTGGGAACATAAAAATCAAGATAGTGTAACTGTTAAATTGTTAAACACTACATAAAAAAACTTAATTAGTCCAACTCTTGCATTTCAACAACAGTAATTCAAAAAAAAGGTACGAATAAAAATGTGCCTCTAACGACAACCAGGTATATATATATATATATAATCTATCAGAGTTAAATTTCTGCTCAGTAAGCAAATCAACGGCTTTATCGCTTCCATCACTTACGTTTGAGTGATCGACTGTGAATTTACTATTAATGTAAAACCAGTAAACAATGTAGATAAAAAAACCATTTGCGGAATTTATTTTTCAGTGGGGAGGGGAGGGGGGAGAAGGAAGACAGGAAGGACCTATGGCCTTATAGTTGATCTAACAGATGAGTTTATATCTAAAATAAATTTAATTCATATTCCTCATCCGTATGTAAATAATGATTGATAAATAAGTCAAGTGAAGCAGCCTGTCTATTGTGATACAACCACTCAAAGAGGTTTTCTTTTCCTTAAGATGATCCTCACAAAACTGTTAAGGTAGGAGAAGTGGGTAGGAGAAGAATCTTAAGACGTTATAAAAAATTTCAGAATCAACCTAAGATAACATCTAAGGTCAAGGCCGTATCCGAGGGGGGAAAAGTCTGGCTCGCAAACAAGTTTTGATAGGCTTTGTGAAGTTTCTTGTACCCCCCCCCCCTCCCGAACAAAAATCCAGGATCCGGCCTTGGCTAAGATAATCCCCCTTTTGAATGGTTTTTATTTTGGTTGTTGCTGAAATATTGAGATCGCTAAATTTTCAGAAAATACAAGCTGTGATATTTTACACAGACATCAGGATTTGTATTCTTAAGAGACACCCTCTAAAGTACATTATGTATACCCCTAAACTACACAATATATGCGCTATTGAAAATTAATAGCATGCTGTAGGGATGTAGTGGATGTGTTATCATGGAATTGTCAAGGATATGACATTTCCTTGGATTATTCAAAGAAATTCTGTTTAAATGTATTTAAATTAAAGGAACTCTATTTAATTGTATTTAAAGAAATTCTTGACATTAAGTCTGATTGCCCTGACAGAAACCTAGTTGAGGGATCAAACGACAAGTTTAGTGGATAAAGGAGAGTATAGAATTCATGTTCAAAATAGGGGAAAAGGGAACATGGTACCATTCTATTAGAAATGGTAGGAATGTAGTATTCCTAACGAGTATTTACATTTGGAATGGGAGATATCAAAGGGAGGAATATAAAGAGTGTTAATAAGAAAATTATATTTGAAAGTGTGGTATTAGAACTATTTCGGGACTGAAACTTTAGGTGATTGTAATTTATCGCTCACCCTCAGGTTCTACTGATGAATTCCCGGGACTATTAAAAAAGCAGTTCGATGACCTTGATTAGGATAATAAACCTTTGTCCATGATTACTAACTTTAATCTGGACCTTCATAGAGTAAATACAATCCTAAAATTCGTGAATTTCTGAATGTGATGTTTGTTTAAGAAAATGTGGTGAATATTTGTGCTCGGGTTACAGCTAACTCAGAGTCGTTGACTAATAACATTTTCCGTAATATTAAGCTTGATTTAGCTTGAGTTGTAATTGACAAATAGCAAATAACACACAACAAAACTCCAAATTCTTGACTTGAACATTGCTCCTCAGACCCTTATTCTCACCACCGATTTGTGAAAATTTCAAACTGCTCCATCCCTTGACCTGTGTAAAATAATTTCTTGTTTTTTTTTTTTACAGGTAACTTTCTGAAAAATATTATATCAACAGTTTGGAAATGTGAGCACTAGTCCAAAACTTTTAGCTATAAATAAAAGTTCAAATAGGGATAAAATCCTTTAAATAGACAGTGATGATAGAAATTCACAAAAATACTAGATATTTCGGTCACATATACAGTGACCGTCATCAGTAGTAAAAGTTTTACTATTGATGACGGTCACTGTATATGTGACCGAAATATCTGGTATTTTTGTGAATTTCTATCATCACTGTCTATTAAAAGGATTTTATCCCTATTTGAACTTTTATTTATCGTCATGGAAAGGCAGTGTGGTCTCCGAAATTAACTTTTAGCTTTATATTGAATTCATGTTTATGTTATAAGAATAGTTTTTCTAAAAGAAAATTTTAGCCAGAGAATTGTTCGTCGGTTAGAATACCCGAAATAATAATAGTATCGAAGACATGACTGATATTATGATAACAATAACTTAAGAAAAATGAATTGCCGATTTATTTTTATTTATTTTTTTACTATTGCCAAGATTTTCCATAAATGTCTAGCCAACTTTCAATTATTCAGCATTTTTGAGAAGAGCACAATAATTATTACATAACACATTTTGTAGAAACTTTTATAAGTACAAGATAATTCCCCAGCATAATTTTTATTTTTTTTTATACAAAGAAAATTTAAAATTAAATCTGATCATTTCCCGTTTGTTTTTGAAGGTCACTGTCAAAATCATGATACATTATGAAGAATCGACCTTCAACTGATATATCTCCAACATATATTAATAATTGAAACGTAACCTAAAAACAGCTTTATTTGTGTGTGTTATGACCACAAAGTTATATACTTTTTTTTCTCTTATCGTGTGTTCGACTAGTTATTTAATAACAGTTCTAGATACTTCGGAAAGACTGCCTGCATATAGCAAGAATAGACAACTCCTTCCCCTGAGGTCGACTCGGAAACCGATGGGACGAACTGAAAATGTCTAGAATATAGAACTCTTTTGAGGCAACAGATATACCCCCTCCCGAAAATTCCACCGATCCTGCTGAGTATGTATCTAGGCTTCAGAATAAAAAAGAACGAAGTTTTGTCTATGATGTATCGTAGCCATTTTATTATTTTAAGGTTTACAGCTAAACATGAAAAAAATACCGGGCGCCAGAAAATCCTTAGCCCTTATTTCTTTCTTTTTTCAATCTCACTTCGAAATATTAGCAGAAAACCGTCGGCTCAATATATCGCAATAAAATCTCCTTATACCGTACTTGTCAAGCCTACATGCTAAACAAGAATGAATTCCATTGGTTGTCTTTGATTCTCCCTATATTTTACTTTTGACCAATAAACCACACCAATTGGAACCCATAGAAAATGATAGAGTTGCAAAAAGCGCCACCATAACGGAATAATTCGGATGGAGCCGATTGAAATGAGTCTATACGTAAACGTTAACTATTACTTTTGTTTACTATTATAACTATAAACATTAGATATTATTTAAAGTTATTATTTTAACATAATCTCATCAGAACGTTTTGTTTTTGTGCAACACAACTAAATGCTAACCTTCCAGAATAAATAAGAAAAGCAATTTTAAAACTTTTATATTGGTCATGAATATAGATAGTGCATGGGAAATGCATAAATTTAAAGACCAATGAAAAACCTTGACGATTAGAAAAAAATGTCATGCAGCATTTTATTCTTTAATCATAAAGGCATCAAAAAAAGATGTCTCTAAAATCAAAAAAAAAGTCCTTACCATAGGGCTCAGGACTATCAACAATACGAATTGAGGTAGCCATTTTTCTTGGCCTTCTTACAGTTGACTTAGGTTGCGGACTAGCCTTCCTGGTACTTCCCAATGATATCTCTTCTGGAGACTCAACCTGTAATATGTTAGACATGGAGTACATAACTTAAACTTAATCAAACGGCTATAACGCCACACAAGGGTTACCCTTTTCATACGGGAGAGATCTCTCTTCAGAATGTCCACAGATCTTTTAAGTTAAAAATGAATAAAAATCCGAATGTTTTGTCTCAAAAATCACACTTCGGAATGGTCAACCCTTGGACATTTCCTCGCAATATTCCTTATATTTTCCATATATTGTACAGCTTTCGATTTTCGTGACTAAAAAACAAACAATCTATAATTATCTTAATAGCCTGGTGTTGCTTACCAATCAATCTTTTAAAATGAGTGGAGTTTCTTCAGCTATATATTGAGCTTCACTTTTATTAGCTTGATTTATTTTAACCACTTTGACCTACCATGACGGCTTAACCTTTTGTCCAGCCTTTGTGTGTTTAATCCCGGTTCTTGTCTTTTATTATTATTTTCCATGCGATTTGCTTATTTTAGAGATTTTTGAAAATGAAGGTCCCCTCCCATACCCAAACATATTACAGCGTAGGTGCCTAGTAATAGCACTAGACATTTAAATGTGTTTCAGGTGATTCCGAAGTGTCTTTTTCTTGCAAAAGACAAGCAGATCATCATCTATTACAAAATACACCATTTTTGTGACTTAAAAACACACCATTTTTGTGCTTCTTTCGTCTAAAAGTTGAGAACTTGCCATTAACAAAAACAATTAATTTGCCCCAGCTTTTCTAATACAGTTACGTCCTCATTTGGACCCTATTAATATAACGTTTTTATCCAGGCCCCATAGACAAATAAAAAGAATTAGTATTTCTTAGACGGTCAGCGAATTCCATGTAGATTTTACTATGTTAAATGATATATGCTGTATATTTTATTTGCCCCTCCCCCTCCCAGAAAAAAAACCTGCATATATGCCTGCATATAATAATTTGATTTCATCGTCAACCTAAAAGGGAAGGTTATTTTCTTTTTAATTCCTTTCACCCGGATAATGAATTTGAAATATTCACTTTTATCACTTATAACAAACTTTAGCTTCAGATTATTATTATTTTTTTTTTTTTACCAAATTTGATGCTAAAAGCAAATGGTAAATAGAAATACAAATGATTATTGACCGAGATTTATTTTTCTTTCATTTTTAGCTTTTTTAGAACCAAAAATAGGTACTTAATGAAATTTATTTGAAATTATAGTAATAAAGTATTTCTTAAGATTCCAAAAGAGACACAGGCCGGTTCCTTTTTCAGATTTCTCAAATACTAATAAAACTCACTGACTTTGTGTTCTCATTTTTATTTTACTTTTTGTTTGATTCACCTTCAATTTTTTAATTATTTCTTTTATTTTTTTGTGTCAGAATTTGAAAATTACCTTCAAAAGGCCTGGCAATGACTAAGAGAACAAACTACCGATCAGTGTTTACAACTATCTGGTTTAAACTTGCGCTGCCATAAAACTGAAAATGCGCCGAAAGCGCTATTTATCTAGTGAAAATGCCCCGATTGAACGACCCCGCCCCCCCACAAAATGTGCTAATTTGAAAAATTCAATGCGCAACCACCTCATAAAAACGGATAAAAACCTCATAAAAACGTATGGAGCGCTAATGCGCTCCATCCGGCATCTCTGCTACCGATATCCGTCTTTTTCCTCTCTTGAAAAATGATATTTTTTTTCAACAGTTTGAGCATCCTACAATCACATTAAACACTTTCTTCTGACCCTCGTCTAAATGTAAAAAGAACAATACTGACGGTCATGGACCGGTTCAGAGATAGTTGGTAACTCTGGTATATTTGCCAAAACTGGGTCGTTATTGACGGAGGGTGGGCTGTTTGGTGGACTCAGTTGGATTCGTTCAGGTAATTTGACTTCCACAGAGTCTTCCCCAGGGGTCGGCATACCAGTTTCATACAGAAACTCATCCAAGTCCATATACTCCATCTAAAATTATATATTTTTTGTATCAAAACTTGTGTTGACACCCGCCAAGTATAAACACACGCTTCAGGTGACATTTTAAATTTCTTTTGGTTCAAAACAAAAGATAAACACAAAGTATGGGTTATTCTGAAAAAAAAAATGCATATAAACGATTTCAACATACGGGCCCAAATTTGTCCTGAATTTGGGTTCTTGGGAAAACGAAAATTTCTCAATGCAGAAAACAAGTTAAGAACTAAAAAAATTTAACATTAGTACACTATGGAGTATGCCCGAAATGGAGGATGGGGGGGGGGGTCATTGAGAAGACTAAAGGCCCTAAAGAACAGCAACAGAACTCAGAAACAAAGAAACTTACGGAAAGCAAAAAAATCACGTTTTTGGAAGCATGAGATCGGCTTACCCACCCCGGAAGAATATTAGGATGACCAATAGATTTTCCAAGTTGTTCTCAGCATGGAGCCATGGAAACCTGACCTAGTCAAATAGAGTCGCCTAGATTGACTTATAAGATCAATAAAGAACAGGTGAAAAGAAGAGGTATGTCGCTTCTTGGAAATTTGGAGCCAAGAGACAAACATTCTTTTTCATTTACTGAGAAGAATGCAATCTAGAAAAATAAGGGCGGGGGTACTTTACTTTCTTTTGTTTTTCTAGTGCACTCCAAAGCTTCTTATTAATTTTTTTTTTAGTAAAAAAAAAAAAATTTGCACAGAGCACCTCCGTTAATTCATAAGAAGGTATGTTTCACAAGAGAGTTTAATTAAACACATAAGATTAATTTCACAAGAGAGTAAAAAAAACTCAAAAATGTGTGTTGGGATTTATTTTTTGTTAAACTCTGATGAGGGACTAGTTGTGTGCACAATGGAGTTTCTTTGAGGCATCCAAGATACACTTTTGTTATCTTAAACGTCGTTTTGCTACTCATTCTTTGAGTGAGAAACGAGAAGAAGCATTTACGAAAATACTAAGATATGTAGGCCTATATAACTTTATGCCAAAATAAGATAGACTGAACGAATTGATAGAACTTGCTACAATTTAAGAGTGGGTGTAAGTATGAGTTTTACAAAAAAAAGTCTCATAACACATTTCAAATTGAAAAAATTGAATTTGCAAAAAAAAAAGCATATATATTTTACTACCATATTTAAAAAAAATTCAACTATTTTTTTTATTCAGAACCACTGTTAAATGTAGTGAATATTAAAAATAAGATTTTTCTAAAAATTAAAAATTATTTAAACAACAAGCAATGATTATATGGGCCAAAGCTTCTAATGTTTGTTTTGGAAGTTGCAAAGGCGGATATTGGTCTAGAAATCCTAAAACTAAAAGTACGAATTTTTTTCGAATTATGTCTTGTCTAATTTTTCGGTTTTTTTTTTTTTGTTTTAGAGCCAGGACCTTCAAGGAACTCCATTTTCCGACTGTCTCCGGGAGTCAGAAACTGTGATAGAAAGCATTTGTGGCACCAGCCAAATAACACAGGAGAAATAGCTTGAACAAGTAATAGAACCGAGGAGGCACTGACGTTCCACCACCTCGTATATGTCTCAGAATGCCACGGGTACCATACAGTTCCGCCCCACTTGACAAAGTAGCACCAAGCTTGAAACACCACCGAAAACGCTTGGCACAGTTCCGCTACGCTTGGCGTGAATCACCTGGTTTACATGATTTTTGAGAGAGAGCAACCTTTAGGATAGAAATTGGTCGGTTTTAAGAGTATGCGTGTATGGCTAGAGCATGTTCAGTGGATAAAGGATTACAGATTGCCAAAGATTGTCCTTTTCGGCCAACCTTCTAGGGCTAAATGGAAAGATCGTCCTCAGTTGAGTTGGAGAATGTCGTAAGGAACGATTCAAGGGAAATCAGAACTTCTTGAAAGGGTGTAAAGAGGGAGGCACCGCATAAATTGGGATAGAGGAGGAGCGTAAGTAACTTTGCCGGCCTCAGGCAGCTTGGTGCTGCGGTGAGTTGTTAGTAGTAGTAGAAGTGTTTTACAAAAAAACGTCATATAACAGATTTTCAATTACAGAACCGAAAGCATCGAATGCAACTATTCTTGGTTGATAAAGACAGGACGACTTCTCAACGTTAACCCCTTATTATTGAGCCTTATATAAGGCTTTGGCTTCTTTAGTACTTCCAAAGACGCACAGGACGTCGGTGAAGAGCCTCTAATCATCTCTTGGAAGCGCAGCAGCATAGACGCCTCCCGACTCTGGTATTAGACATATGTGCATGGCATCCTTGCCGTTCGTTTTTCCTTCGAAGCGTATTTTTTCGGCCTTCCCTGTCGTCTTGCCCTCTGATTGTCACTGAATAAGCACATTGGGCAAACTGGATGCTTGTGTCCCAATTATGTGTCCTAGATAACGTCATCTCCATTGCCTTATTTCATCCGATATGTCTGGCTGCTTTGTCATTCAGCAGTTCGAAGTTAATAGTATTCCTGTTTTGTCACTCGCTACTGTAACATTCAAGAGGTTTTTGAGATAAAATTTGCTTGAAGTACACATTATTAGCTAAAAAGTAGTGTGCCTAAATCAGGTTTCCAAAAATATTTAAAGTCTCATGCTTTTACTGCATGTTAATCAAGAAAAAAAAAACTATTTTCGAAAGAGTAGGTACGGCCTCTATACCTTTACTTAAGTTTCGAAAGCAGCACTTAAACTGCATAGTCTAAAAATCTAAACGACAGAGAACTAAGAGGAAAATATTTCGGACCTCAAATTGCACGCGAAGGGATAATATGTCGCTGAGTTTTAAAGAAAATTCACCAGGGAGCAAGACAAAAATATGTTGATTTATTTTAACTGGATTTCAATTGCTGAAGTTTCCTATTTTGTCGCTTCCTAACTTACTAGCAACACAATAAAAATAAATTATATTAAAAATCAAATTGAAGGAAAATATAAAGAATAGAGCCCCTGGGCTGAATCACCTTGGGATACTGAAAGCTACATATCTTCGGCCCTTAAAGAATTCCGATTATCAATGTTTGTTCTGGTAAAAATGAGTAACAGTGACACAGATTTTTTCAGTGGATCTTTACTCATTATTTAAAGAATACAGCGGTACATTTTAGTTCTTTATAGGAAGTCAGGCGGGTTGGTCCTGAATAGACATTTTTTTTTCAGTATCTCTGGTTTAAATTCGAGAATGCCCAACTCAGTAGAATTGTTCCTCTAACTCGTTTTTATTTACTTAGCTGCAGCTGTTTCAATTTCTATGTTAGCCGTTTTCTTATTCGCATTTACTGCCGCACAAGATATTTTTTTCCTAGGACGCTACAAATCACTGGGACTGCAACCTGAAATTATCTTATAAAAACAGGTAAATATTATTAAATATTATTATAAAGATAAATTTCTTTATCTTTTCAAAACATGTATTATGAAAAAACTGTTTACATTCAAGAGTCATTTTTTTTTCTTTAAAGCAAAAGTTTAGTTATATTTCGTATTCTCCTCAGAACATGAGCAAAGCCACTTTTAACTTGAAATTAATAAAAAAAAAAAATATTTCCACAAAATAAGTTTTAAAAAAAAAGTTAAGAACTCCATTAAACCAAAAATGAACAAAAATACAATCAAACAATCTACCCCATACAACTACCACAAATCAGTATCAATAAATAAATGAAACCCAAAACGAACAGAAATTAAAATAAATAACAGAGTCAAACTCAAAACGAGCAGAAATTAACACGAGTAGGGTTCAAAACCCCCAGGCTTTCTAAAACCCAGAATATAATTTGTAATTTACTGAAAACAATTCAAATGAATTTACTGAAAAAAATGTGCATTGTCAATTTAATATACATATGCTCATATTTATTCCTTAAAATCTTAATTAATTTTTGATTTCTTAAAGTTATAAAAGTGCAAACATTTAAAAGAATTTTTTCAGTTAAGTACAAAATATACTCTGGGTTTTTAGAAAGCATAGGGGTTTTGAACTTGTAATTTCAACCCAATGAGCTACCTCTAAAGCTTCTACAACCATCTCTTCCATAAGAACCTTAAATGCCCCAGGGGCACAACTTACAACCCTCATACTCTGGTTGTTTGTATCAACCTCAAAACCATTATTATATGATATCTGGACTATTTTGAATAAAGGACTGTCTCAAAATATCTAATAGATAAATCTCAGGAACACACGACGTGTTTGTGTGTGGGAGGAGGGGGGGGGGGTAGCTGTGGTGATTTCACTTTGACTCTTAAAAAGTGCACTAGAACTTATGATTACCAAGTGAGTACCCTCCAAAACATATACGACCATCCTTATTATAAGAATTTTATATGCCCCAAAGGTATAACTTACAACCCTTTCCTGAGAGCTGAAGGGGGGGGGGGTGTCTTCCTCACAGAAATAATTTCCCAAACCTTCAACTACGATGAATAAAATTGTTAACTTCCAATTTCAAATCAAATAAGCCCGATCTCATGTTTATACTACCACCCATTAAACAGTTCGTGGTAACTGCAAGTAAGGAGCGACCCGGCTCAATAGTAGCCAAAACTCTAAGAAACGGAATTTTGATACCGATAGATACGTCAAAAGAATCAGACTTTTATGCTGATTTCCAATATATAAATATATAATTTAGGCTGTCCTCTCCTCAACACTTCGTTCTATACGCTAAAGTTTGACTCTGTCTCACAACTTTATTTTTTAAAACAATAAAAAACTTTAGCGTAAAGAGTGAAGCGTTGAGGAGGGGACAGCCCCTTTCATATACGGAATAATTCCTGTTCGTTTTAAGTTTTAATGTCGCTCTTAACTTTCAGTAAAAAAAACTTGTTTTTTTTTATTTACTTCAATAAAAACCTTATATGGCCTCAAAAAATAACTTACAAACCTATCCCCAGAGCGCTGGGGGTTGTGTCATCCCTAAAGAAATTACTATATGTTCTAAAATAGTGACGAAGACCACACTGCCTTTCCATAACAAACAACAAAAGTACGAAGAACAATAGGGAAATCTTTTTGCAAGACAGTGGAGATAATTTGAATGAATATTTCTGCCCTATGGCAAAGGAACATCCTCAGCAAGACAAAAATATATAAAAGAAAAAAGACTCACAACAACACGCAACGAATAAAACCAAAAATTAGAACAAATTTCAAAGCGGTCCTAGCATCCTTACTTCAGCGAAGTTCAACCAGGACCGATAAAAAGTATGTTAAAATAAGGCAATTCAATGAGAAGAAAGAAAAATAATTTAAAAACACGTTCTTATTGCTAATGCAGATTTTTTGGTAGCTAACCTCAAAGGTCTTTTTGTGACAGGTTCTGTGTTCATGTCGATTGGTTTTTTAAAATATTTTGTAAGATCATTTTTAATTAAATTTATGTATAGAGCATTTAGTGTATATTCCCCCAAGTCCCTATTTAAGGAAATATTATTATTAATCTTAAGTCTGCTTTAAATTGATTCTCGGACTACCTGCTTTATGCCTAGGTCATTGCTAATAAGGGCGGATTCATCAAAAAGCATATTGCGGCCAGGATTTTTAAAAATTGGCTGACTAATGCAGAATCAGATGAAACAACGGAAATATTAGAATTTAGATCTTTGACAATATCATCTTTATACTGTTGTATGCGCTTCTCCAAATTCTGGTGTGTTCTACCTACATAGTATTTGCAACAATCGCATGGTATTTGATAGACACCCTCTTTTGGAGTAACTGGGGTTTTATCCTTACAAGAATATAGGAAATCTATGATTTTGTAATTATTTGTGAATACTACATACAGATCTATATCCAACCCGGATGAAGATAGGGCTATTCTTATAGATACCCTTTACAACAATCAAAAAAAGGTTAATTTTCCCACCAATAAAAACCAGATAATTTTTGTGACCTAAAAATACTATCTAACCTCTGTAAAGAGCCATCCATAATTATAAATAAGGCTGATAAAAACGATTATCTGGTTGTCATGGATACGACAGATTACGACACAAACAATTATTTTCATCTAAATAACTGGACAATATATAGGACTACAACCCACGATCATACTGATCAATTTGCAAACAAAATTATAAATGAACTAAAAAGTTTAAAACAAAATGGTAAAATTACTCCACAGCTATACAATAAATTTTTCCCCCTTGGTAGCTTTTGCCCAAAGTTTTATGGTCTACCAAAATTACACAAGCAAGGCATTCCCTTAAGGCCCATAATAGCTTGTACGAAAGCCCCCACATCCAATATTGGGAAATGGTTATGTACAGCCTTTAAACCTTTGCTTTACTCTCAAAAATTCATATATATGTAATTAGGTAGATTTTGTTGAAAAACTCAAAAACGTAAACATCTCGGAAAATACAATTATAAGTAGCTTTGACATTGTTTCTATGTATACAAATATTAATGTCACAGTATCTGAACAATTATTAGAAAATAAAATCAAAGAAAATTATCACTTAATATAAGCTTCAGCAGCAGGAATAGATTGTGATGTCTTAATGACCTTAAACTCTGTAACAAGTACTCAATGTATTTCCAATTCCGTAATTCTTTTTACCAGCAAATTAATGGCTTAGCGATGGGCGGGACCCTCTCCAGGTTACAGGCGAATATTTATGTTGAACATATTGAAAATTGGACGTTAGATTAGTATTTTTTAAAATATATCTTTTGGGGACGTTACATGAATGATGTAATTTCACTCTGGAACTATGGGGAAAATGAGCTTAAGGGTTTTTTAGATCACCTTAATACATACGATAGAAATTTACAATTTACTTTAGAAATCGAAATTGCAAATAAAATCCCATTCCTAGATGTGTTAGTTATTCGTAGCTTCGATAAACTCAATTTTACTATTTATAGAAAACCAACACAAAATGATAAATATTTACATTTTAAATCAAACCACCCCCCACAAGTTAAAAGAGCAGTTGTAATACCCCTCGTCGATTAGGCCTTAAATATTTGTTCTGATTTCCACATAACAGCAAAATTAAATTTTATCAAGGACGTACTTTTTGGAAATGGGTATCCTACTTTATTTATTAATAATGTAATTAATTGTAGACTGAAGAGACATTCCCCTAAAATTAATGATAGTTCACCATGTGATATTTCTGACAAGCCCTTAAACATAATTTACCTCCCCTACATCCCAAAAATCACTACAAATCTTAAAAGAGTATGCAAAAAAATAATCTGTATGTAGTATTCACAAATAATTTTAGAATCATAGATTTTCTAAATTCTGGTAAGGATAAAACCCCAGTTACTCGCCAAAGAGGGGTCTATCAAATACCATGCGATTGTGGCAAATACTATGTAGGTAGAACTCACTAGATTTTAGAGAAACGCATACAACAGCATAAAGATGATATTGTCAAAGATCTAAATTGTAGTACTTCCGTTGTTTCATCTGATTCTGCATTAGGCAGCAAAATTTTTAAAAATCCTGGCCACAATATACTTTTTGATGAATCCGCCCTCATTAGCAATGACCTAGACATAAAACAGGTAGTCCGAGAATCAATTTAAATCAGACTTAAGATAAATAATAATATTTCCTTAAATAGGGACTTGGGGGAATATACACTAAATGCTCTATACATAAATTTAATTAAAAATGATCTTACAAAATATTTTAAAAAACCGATAGACATTAACACAGAACTTGTCATAAAAAGACCTTTGAGACTAGCTGCCAAAAAAGCTGGATTAGCAAGAGGAACGTGTTTTTAATTTATTTTTCTTTCTTCTTATTGAATTGCCGTGTCTCACCTTACTTTTTATAAGTCCTGGTTGAACTTTGCTGAAGTAAAGATACTAGGACTGCTTTGAAAATTTTTTTAATTTTTGGTTTTAATGGTCGCATTTTGTTGTGAGTCTTTTTTCATTCATATATTTTTGTCTTGCTGAGGACGGCCCTTTGACACAGGGCCGAAATATTCATTCAAATTATCTTCACTGTCTTGCAAAAAGATTTCCCTATTGTTCTTCGTACTTTTGTTGTTTACTATATGTTCTTTGGACTATTTTGAAAAAAAATCGCTATCTCATAATTTCAATCAGGTTTGTCTGGTGAAAGGAGGGGTTCTAGAAGAAGGGGAGGGGGTGCTAAATGCCGTCTATCACTTTTGATGCTTAAAGAGGAACTAGAACTTCCAATTTTCAACCAAATGAGCCTCTTCTAAAGTTAAACAACCGTCCATTCCATAAAAATCTTAAATACCCCCTGGTCATAGCTTACAACCCTTGCCCCTAATCTCTGGGGGTTGTTCCAACCCCATAAGCCTTTTTATATGATATTTAGACTATTTTGAATAGAATGGATATCTCAATTTCTATTAGATGCATTTCGAGACAATACGACATGTGTGTGTGTGTGTGTGTGTGGGAGGGGGTAGCTACCCTCCGATTACTTTGACTCATAAAGAGCACTAGAGCGTCTGATTACCAATCCAGTAAAGCCCCCTCCGAAGTTTATATGACCATGCTTTCTATAAAAAACCTTATATGCCCCCAGGGAATAACTTACAACCCTTGCCCTGAGGGCTGGAGGGATACTCGAAGACATAATTTCCGGACCTTTCATAACAAATGGGCTATCTCGAAATTTTTATTTGATATGTTTGGCAAAATGATGGGTGTGGGGGGGGAGGCAAGTCGCCCTCCGATTACTTTTGACTATTAATAAAGCCACTAGCCCTCTCAATTTCCAATCGAATACGCCCTTTTTGAAGTTTCTACGACAATATTTTCAATGAAAACCTTATATACCCCCAGGGCATGACTTACAACCCTTTCCCTGAGGGCTGTGGGGGGGGGGGTTTTCATCCTTAAGGACCTAATTTCCTGAGCTTTCAACTACTTGGAACAAAATGACTATCACAAAATTTTTATGGTTGCGTTTGGGGAAATGGTGGGCGTAAGTTAGTTTTCCTCCAATCACTGTCGACTATTAAAAAGGGCACAAGCCTTTCCAATTTCAAATCGAATGAGCCCTTTTCGAAGTTTCAACGACAACTCCTTCGATGCGAAGTGTCCTGGTCTAAAAGAAAAACCAAAAATAATACTGCGCTGGCTATGATCTACCTGAAAATGAAAAATACACAGAATGGTTTAAGGTAATTGTCAGTGATCCCAACCACACTCAAGAAGTTAAGTTAGGTTAATTGTAATGAAATATACCAAAATATGAGCAAAATATAATATTTTAGAAAAAAAATTGATGGAAACTACAACAGAGAATTATGGAAAACAGGCCACCCAGAACGCATTATATTAAATACCTAACAAAAAATTTATATATTCAATATTTAATTAAAATATACCTGCATAATAGTTTATGTCACTGAGACTAAGCTAATTATCTCCGAATGCACAGAGAAACCGGCTTATTCAGATCTAGAACTTGAGTCCTGCATCTACATCGAGCCCTGCTCCTCGTCGACCAGTTAAGAAAATTATTTATAGAAAACTATTGACAAAAACAGTATTTTGTCAATAAAAGATCTTGTCTTGAGTATGGTCGGGATAACTGAAAAGTATCTGGTTTACCTTAGACTCTGCAGCAGACTCCCTTGCTTTGCAAATAATTTTTCTCCTTTATGCCATAAGTACCTTACATAGCCCTACCAATTTTCCCCTTAAGGTAGACTCCGCAACTTACCTAAATATTATCATCTTGTCCCAAATGCAGCGCTGTACATGAACTAATGGGCAAGTTATGAGAAAATTCGTAAGATCACTAGTTCTACTTTCGCTTCTGTTTCAATTTATCTTCAGTTTTTACATAAAGCAAACGCAGAAGGAACTTCATAAAAATCTTCTTAAAAAAAAAAAGAAAAATAAGGAGAACAGACTAACCGACCATCCCATCATAAAATTATTAGTGTGTTAAGATTGTGATACTAACCTTTAGGTCACTATCGGCAAAAACATCTCTGTCCCATAGATTTGGGCCAAGAAAGGCCGACTGTCCATCGACAAGACCCCAGGGATCATCATCCTTTTTATCGGCATCATCCTTGCCTTTGAGCGCTGAAAATATCACAATAAAAGTTAAGAATAGCAAAGAAATCCAATATTACCATTTCTTCTATAAAAAAGGAGATAAATAGATATTAAATACATAGTTCACAACATCGTGCCGTAGCCAGATTGTACAGAATTTTCTAAATAGCCTTCCTTGAAATTTCGATACCCTTATTGGAAACAAAAGGGATATGTAACAATAAGCTCGACTGACCAGGTACCCCTCCCCCAGAAAACCAAGAATACAAAGAAAGGCAACAAATGAAACATTCGTAAAATACCGACAGTTATTTCAACTCGAGAATTGTACCACTGGTATTCCAGAATATAACTCTAGTATACAAAAAGATCAGGTGTATCTGGTAGTTGGTTTTTCCTGGGAGGTGGCATGAGAAAAGGCATTGAACAGTGAGGGTGGAAGAATAGGTTCAAGTTAAAGATGCTTCGGTAGGCCGCTGTCGACTGCGACGAATTTTTGTAATAATGCTATTTCAATTTAATCAATATTGGGCTAGAGTCTAGGTCTTATCTTTTATAATATATTCACTAAAGAACTGAAGTTCTTAGCACTGTAGTTGCTTTATTAAGAAGTTCAACACGTTTATCATGTTTAATCATTGTTTTCCTTTTTTTGAAAAAAGCAAAAAATTCCTATTGACAACACGTTGAAAGATCCCAAACATCAGAGTCGGGTAATAGATCCTTCGTATGGCTTAATCCTCACTTCACAAAACACGCCATAGTTGGTTGTTCACGGGTCAGAGAAGCAAAACATGAGTAAAGACCGCCTTCCAAAGATGGAGAGGAGCCCCATCCACCCCCATTTTCAGATTCCCCATACAGTGTTTCAGCAATACAAATGAGTTGAGAGGATAGGGCTTTGAAACATTTCCGGACGGACGATGGCCACTACAAAATAATAAACCTGAGGCAGGCAGATTTCCATCGTCAAAACATAAACTTTTTACAATGATTCTTTTTTATTTAACACCATTCGTTTAATTCTGTTAATCTTCAATATCCTATTCTAACATCAGTAAATTAAGACTAGGCACGCAAAGTGTTTGGTGACACACGGGGCGTATAGACTATAACAAAAATCTCGAGGTGACTCACTCTGACATGAGTGTTTTTTTGTGTGAAATTCTATATCAATCATAGAACATAATAAATAATCCTTTCAAGAAGCAGAACTTGTCCATGAGGTGGACAACCTTTATTTAGCATCACTTTAAAGGAAAGAAAGAAAAAAAAGATAGGTCCTTACTCTGGCAGTTCAGACTAGAAACTTGATCATACATACATAAAAAAAAACAACTAATAAATCTACAAGAATCCCAATATACCGGTAATGATTTGTTTAACAAGAGTAATTATGAGCTGCTACTGGGAGTCCTTAAACCAACTCTCCTAGATATATAATGACAATAGGCAAATTAATTGTAAAAGGTTTAGAGGCCCGTAAGTAGAATTTTTCATTTATCTATATTAGTTTCCTTGTATCAGTTTTGTATATGGCTTTATCAGCTGTGAAATACGTATATTTATATATATATCTAAAACTAATAATATAAACATAATATTTCTCTTTTTTTTCTTAAAATGAGAAAGTTCAGTTGAATCTTACTTTCGTTATAACAAATCATTTCAATTTGTAATCCTTTTACAAGCAAAATGTTGGCCTGGTTGTCACGGCCCGAGGAGCTTGAAGACTATTTTTTGTTTAGCGGGTATCATGCGTGGGGAAACCGAGATTTGGAAGGACACGCATAAAAATAAAATCAGGCAATTACTGTTGTAGCATTTAACATAAACGTTAAACATTTAACACAACGATAAACGTTAACATAAATGTTATTGTACAAGATGCAATTTTATTTTATTCACCAACATCTCTTACTGAGTCGTTGACCAACTTGCCAGACTATACTCGAATTACGCTGTTTTGGAAATTTTAAATTTCTCAGAAATGTTCCAGTCCATACTGATGCATAATACACAATACAGGGATGAAAAAAAAAATAGATGGAGCATAAAAATAGAAAGAAAAATATTTCAATTTACGCAGTCTACCTAGATTTTGAGACAGAATTTTGAAAACATTCAATATGATTATTAAATTATGTTTCATCTGAGACCCCGCCTAAATTTTCAACTACGAAATCAGTAGGAAAACGCTAAGAATAGCTTACGAGCAAAAATATACAGGCTAATACCGAAAATATTAATGAGTTAATTTAATTTATTTATATCTAGTTTGTTGGGTATCTAGCGGCACTATGACTACAACTCGGCAACCGAAAAATCCGGAAAAAAAGCAAAAAACAGGTTTTCAGTAATTATTGTTTAAATTTCAAGCGATCAGTAAGAAATTACGAAATATGTTGCGTTTTAATTGAGACAAGTTTGAAAGAAGAAATCTAGCAATATCCCATTATCCAATCGATACCGATACTAGTTCTAATTAAAAAAAAAAAAAAAAAAAAAAAAAAAAAAAAAAAAAACCTGAAAACGGAATGTGATCATGACAAGATGCACAATTGAGGGTTGATTTAATTGGTAAACCCAAACATTAAACTTTTTCACACAAGTACAATGTGCTTTATACAGCAGATATTTGTCCAGCACTCTATCTTGATTACAAATCAAACAGTTCGTGGTAACGAACTGTAAGTAAGGAGCGACCCGGCTCAATGGTAACCGAAACTCTAGAAAACGGGTTTTTGATACCAATAGATATATCAAATGAATCAGATTTCAATGCTGATTTCAAATATATAACTTTCATCAAGTTTAGAGCTACCCATCAAAAGTTACGCGCCTGAGAAAATTTAGCTGATTTTCAAAAAAAGGGGGAAAGACCCCCTAAAAGTTATAGAACCTTAATGAAAATCACACCATCATATTCAGCGTATCAGAGAACCCTACTGTAGAGGTTTCAAGCTCTTATCTACAAAAATGTGGATTTTTGCATTTTTTGCCAGAAGAAAGATCACGGATGCGTGTTTATTTGTTTGTTTGTTTGTTTTGTTGTTTTTTTTGCTTGTTTGCAGGGGTGATCATATCGACACAGTGGTCCTAGAATATAGTGGGAGGGCTCATTGTATCGGAAGTTAAAATTTCTATTGCCCTTTTTAAGTGACCAAAAAAAATGGAGGGCAACTAGGCCCCCTCCCACGCTCATTTTTTTCCCAAAGTCACCCGATCAAAATTCTGAGATAGCCAGTTTGTTCAGCATGGTCGAAAATATGATAAATATGTCTTTTGGGATGACTTAATCCCCCGAAGTACCCAGAGGGAGGGCTAAAAGATATGAACTTTACCCAATGTTAACATATAGTATTGGTTATTCGGAAGTATACAGAAGTTTTCAGGAGGTTTTTTTCTGCTAGTGGGAGGGAAGGGTGGGTCGAGGGTTATGTTGGAGGATCTGTTCATGAAGGAAGTTTTCATGGGGGAAGGGAAATCGCCATGAAGGGGGCGCCGGACTTGCCAGCATTATTTATTGGTTATTGGGAAGTATACAACCATTTTCAGGAAGGATTTTTTCTGGAGGGGGGCTAGAGGAGGGAGTTACTCTGGAGAATATTTCCGTGGAGGATGTTTCTTTGGGGTAAGGGACATTTCTATGAAGGGGGCGCCGGATTTCCAAGCATTATTTAAAAAACGAACAGAAATTAAGTAAAAAAAAAACAAGTTTTTTCAACTGAAATGTAAGAAGGAATATTAGAACTTAAAACGAACAGAAATTATAACGTATGTGAGGGGGTTCTCCCCCAAGTCAATACCTCGCTCTTTACGCTACAGATTTTTTTAGTGCTTTCAAAAGAGCTATCTATTCTAATTAAATGGCCTTTGTTATTCATGGGTTTGTGTATACAATTTTTTTTTGAAATTTTAACTTAAAGAGCGTGGTATTGACTAAGGGCAGAACCCCCTCATATACGTAATAACATATAAGTAATAAAAAAAACAATAAAAAAGCAAGCGATACGGCTCAATAGTAATCGAAACTTTTAAAAACGGAATTTTGCCCCTACAAGAGAAAGAATTTTAATGAAAATCACACCGGCAGATTCAGCGTATCAGAAAACCCTATTACATAGGTTAAAGCTCATATCTGCAAAAATCTGCAACTTTGTATTTTTTGCCAGAATAAAAATATAATAATATAGAATTTAGTTACTTGATTTAATCTTTAAAAACATAAATTTAGCAAAATAAAATTAAAAATTTTATGCAAATAAAAGCTGCATTAACTAAAGAACTATCAGAAATTAAATAAAAAAAACAAGTTTTTTAAACTGAAAGAAAGGAGAGACATTAAAACTTAAAACGAACAGAAATTATTCCGTATATGAAAGGGGCTGTCCCCTCCTCAACGCCTCGCTCTTTACGCTAAAGTTTGACTCTGTCTCACAACTTTATTTTTTAAAACAATAAAAAACTTTAGCGTAAAGAGCGAGGCGTTGAGGAGGGGACAGCCCCTTTCATATACGGAATAATTTCTGTTCGTTTTAAGTTTTAATGTTGCTCCTTACTTTCAGTTTAAAAAACTTGTTTTTTTATTTAATCTTAATTAGGCCCGGCTTGGCTAAAATGAACGGCAAGGGTACCAATAAAAGTCTGAAATCTGTAAGACTGCTTCTCTACAACTACAGTGCATTTCCTCTTCATGCCTAGATCATATTCCTACAATGGTTGTTACATTTTACGAGCAATCACCCTTATCTGAGCTTGTCCAAACTTCTTACGATCTTGTTATTTTCCAGTAGCGATTGAAAGTGCAAGGGCGACAGTTCTTTTAATGGAGGTTGAAGAAGCAACCCTTCAAATTACACACCGATCTCTCTCTCCTGCTAGTATTCAGCAAAATATTTTGACAATACCATGCTATCAAACCTTACAAAATTTCTCGATTCGAAACAGTTGCTCCATGGATATCAGTTTGGGTTTTGTCCTGGTGATTGACATTTGCTTCGCTTCATAGTTTCTTTCATCTGGCCTTAGGTTTTGGTTTATTCTCAGCTGCTTTATTGTTGGATGTAAAGAAAGCATTCGATTCTTTAACAAATGCCACTACTTGTTAAACTGGGCCACATCGGAGGGCATGTAACTGCTGATTTTTGCTAGCAATAACCCTCTAAATGACTAGAATTTGGAGTCCCACAAGGGTCAATCATGGAGCCAGCACTGTTTTGATTTATATTAATGTCTGGTTTATACAAGAAAATTTGCATTCCAAACTTTTGATGTCTTTGTGCCACCACTATTGTGTTGGTGAGCCCAAATAAAAGTCAGAACCGTATTCGTCTGCCGTAACATTTGACCAAGTTTCCCCGGAGACTAATCTTCTTGCTTCATTTGAGATAGCTGTTCCATGGTTTGATTTGATCTAGCTGGCTCTTAATGTTTCCAGAGCTTGCCTGTTGTATTCATGTGATATATGTTTCACATGGTACTCTCTTTAGATCTAAAGGTGGCTAAGTCCGATTACTTGGAATTCTTCTTGATAAGAATCTATCTTGAAAATTCCATGTTAATGCAACAAAGTAAAAACTGCCAGGAATCTGGGCATCATGTAATACCAACTCAGTAATAAAACTGAGGCACATTTTCCTAGGATCCAGCCTAAGGTTTTCATTTTACTCACTTTGATGAAACCATTTAATTTTTTTGCGTATAAAATGATTGTCTACTTTCCAGTTAGATTCACGAACTATAAGATCTTGTCCATCGGCTGATAAATCTATCTTAAATCTCAGATCAGTTAGCGTCCTTGCATGCGCTTCTTTTATTTTTGCATGGCTGCATGTGAAACTTTCAGGTGTCTTACAGTCTCCTAAGTTTGCATCTGACAGTTTGTCGCATACCTACGATTTTCTGACAGCACAAGGGTTCTTATAAAAGGGCCGTTTTAGCACTAAGATCTTACATCTAAGATCTTGCATCTTTCTGCAAAGATTATCGTTTTTTAACTCATCTTTGTTCTAAGATCTTACAGCTCATTGATGTTAGCAAAAAGTGTGAAGAACGCCATTTTTCTGCTATATTGAAAAATGATGAGAGAACTTTGATGATATACTCATTGTTGTTTTCATACCACTGATCAGAGCAGAATGATAAAAGACGTTTGCATAAAAACGACAAAAGATGTAGGATCTTAGTTCAAAGATTTCACTTTTAAGCATTTTCTGATAAAAGATGTAAGATCTTACCACATTGATGAGTGAAGAAACAGGCCTAAAGCCTTGCATTCGGTAAGATTCTAACCCTCAATTGGCATCTTCAAGAGGGCAGAATACACTTCCGGCTATGGCATGGAGTTGTCATTCTTTTGGCATCTTCAAACGTCTTGTAGTTGAGTTTTTTAAGAGCAAGTCAACAGTTACTATGAATATTATTTACTATAGTATTATTCATTCGCACAGCTTAGTTATGCATTTACTATGACTCCTTTTCTTTTTTATATGTGTAGCCTAAGAATTGACTTTTTGGTATTGGTTCCGTTATATTCTTGATTTGGCTGTAAGCAGGTGGTGTTATCTTTCTTTCTTTTTATCTTTTTTGCCGGGTCTGTGGAGTCCCGTATCGACTAATACGAAATGATTAAAGGTGATGAATCGCAACTGACTCCTCTTTCTCTTTTTATTCTTTGATTGTATTTCTATTTTTCTTTCCTTTTTTGGACCATGGAACTCACTAGGGGGGGGGGGGGGTGTGTGCCGATTTTCGTGTTTTTTTTTGTTGTCGCACATATATCGTTAATATACAAACATGGACTTCAACAATCCTTAGTTTGGGTATTTTTTTTTTTTAGTAATTCAAGACATAAGATTTGAAAAATTCTTTAGCGCTAATCATCAGCCAATAATAGTATGTTAACAGCATGTATGTAAGTACATACTACTGGGGTTTAAGGAGCTTGTGAGAACACTAGTGTTGAAGTGGAACCCAAATCGACAATTTCATACGATTAAGTGTTTTCACCCAGTGTAATGAGCAAATAAATTGCAAGTCGCGGGCAATTACTTATTACAATCATTTTGTTAAAAGCGTCGGATGATTTGCCCCGAACCGCGCATTACACTCCCGGTCGAAGGCAGAAAACCAGGAGATCGGTACCTGACCTATGCTTCGCAGACCATTGGTGAGCATGCGAAAAAGTTTGTATCTCAGGAAATCGGCTGCGATTTAATTAAAATTTAATATAGGACCAAGATATATCAATTTAATCAATTCACACTAAAATAGGCTTTCAACCGCAAGCATATAGATTTTCACCAATTCCATTATTTTGTTTGTTTGTGCTTAATAATTTGTGGAAAAAAGGCCCTGGAATAGTCTTTAGAGAAAACAAGTTTATATCATTCTCCATTATAGTGGTAACAGGAAATAAAGCCAACAATTAACCAAGGGAAGAACCCCTTTTGAACAGAGCTTACTTAGCCATACATTATCTTTCTTTTTAAAGGAGAAGGAAAGTCTATCTAAGAGAAAAATATTTAGCCTATATGGCCACCCACGAAAATTAGAAATGACTCATTTATCACTTCTTGAGGGCAATATTAGCAACATTAGCTCTTCTATGTTTAAACATTTAGGGGAACCCTTAAGGACAAATCTTAGGATAATTATATCAACCCTAGGCAGCAAAAAGCCCCCACTTCAGACGGCATAATTGTCAAAATTATACTGCTCAGGTAAAAGCAGACGTAGTTGACTTTATTAAAAGCCATAAAATAAAATTCAAGAAGAATAACAAATAAGGTAAAGTTAATGGATTAATTTGGTAGTTGAAAGATAACCATACCCTCCATTTTGCCATCTCTCTTTCCAAATATGATGATCACTACCGGCTCAATTGCGTGGTTACAAACCAGGGCTATATGCCAAATTTTGTTGTTTTTTTTGAAAAATCGTAACACATTTTGAAGCCGTTTCCACTATCCCCCTCCCCTAATGTGCAAAATATACAGCCAAAATTATATATTTCCCATGTATTTTTTTTCTCTTTCTTGATTCCGTTAGCGTTGATCCAATTTACGGGTATGGGTTGAAACAAGAGTGACGCATGGGAAAATGCTTGAGAAATGTATAATTTGGGTAATATATTTGCACATTAGGGGTATTGGGGGGAAGTATGTAAGACGCACCTTCAAAATGTGCGAACTACAATTTTTCTGCATGTTATGAAATAAAAATTGTTTTATTAACATGTTTCTTTCTCTGAGAAAAATATATCATTGATTTTTAATTTAATATTCTTCCAAAATATAAACACGAAGGTCACCTATGTTCACGTCCCCCCCCAATAGGGCTAGATATATCCCAAAGCTAAATAGCCTACCCAAGTATACCAGGTTTTCTTTCCGAATTGGCTTTATTTGGCATTATGAACTGATTGTTGACGAGAAATAAGCACAAAAATAATGACAACGAGAAAAGCAGCAAGGTTTTGCATACAGTCTAGGGCTACATCTAGCCCGATTGGGGAGGGGGGTTGGAACGCAGTTAAAACGACATTGGTTGTTAAATCTGGAAAGAGGACGAAGAAGTGAATGGTAGGCTATTTATTATGCCATTTTCGCTAGGCTATTTGTTTCCCCTTTAAGGCTACATGATAAATTTGCCAACGCATATAGCCTATTTGTTTAATAAAGGTAGGCTATTCACCCTAAATACCACAAAAATACACATAGACTAACGTGTTTTGGACTGTCAAAAAACGCTTTTTGACAAAAACCACATTTATTAAAATAAATACAAATATAAACCAAGAATCATAGAACCCTTTAAAGTAAAATCAGTACGTCTCAACATTGAAATCCTTTAATTTCCACAAATAAAGAAATATTTTTGATCCACAGCCGAGAATCAGAAAATATCAGAAAACGAAAATGGTGTACACGTCAACGTGAATTCAGGAGACTGGGAGAGAAAAGCACGAGTAGGCCATGTGATTCCTATGGAGCAAGAAACCGGACTAACAAGCTTCAAAGCAAGAAGCTAAAACCACGTGTCAGGCGGCATTGTAAAGATAACTAGGATCAACGATTTCCAAATTTGCCTCCCATTTAGTTCTTTTTTGGGGGAGAGTAGATAGTATATAGTCAGGGGCACCCATGTGCGGATTTACCAGCGGCAAAGAAAATATTTAATTGACCACTTAGTATTTTACCTCCTCCTTCAATTTCGACTGCAAATTTGCAGTGATTATAGGCGAATGTAAAATGTAAAAATCTGACAAGTCTGGCTCATGTACGGTGACACCAATTCACGAAAATGTAGGGGAGGCACACTAGTGGGTGGGTCAATTTTAATGTTTTCAATTTTTTCAAAGAAATTACCCCCCAAAAAAATGATTCAACAAAAATGCCAAAATGTACTATTTAAAATCTAGGAGGGGAGAGCAAAAACATGAAGGGGATAAATGCTCCCTTCCCCTCCTCCCGATTGGCACCACTCCTTATCAAGCTTGGGTAAGTTCAATGGTCGCAATAAATGTAAAAAATAGTAGACGCGTTACATAGCCTATATGCAGAAACCATTGACTCGAGATGCTAGGTAAAACAAGCGGATGCAACAAGCCCACAAAGTGCGCTTATTGTATATATTCATCTTCACATAGAGGAGGGGGAGAGACGTTTCCTACTGGAGATGAAAAAAATAGTGGCAGATAAAAGGACTTCTATATTTTAACCTTTCCCCTAGGACAAACGCTTGTTTCGCTAAAAATTCCTTTCGAGTTGTAAATTTGAAATCGTCGTTGGACTGTCAGCAACCGCCTATAGTTTGACTTCTTCAGAGCGGAATTTCTGAAACAGATATTCATTCTGTTTTCCATTGGAAATGACCCGTCTTGGTTCAATAACGAAGGGAATAAGAATATGGTAATTTAAATAAGAAATCGGCGTTCTAGTTTCGTTCAAATCCATTTTGTGACATTTCTAGACAAATCGTTTGGAGACGGTTTCGGGCAGTGAATGGTAGAGTAGCAACGGCAAAAATGCAAGACACAAAATCACTGCCTTTTCCTCACAACAGTAGATATGGCACACATGACAAGTCTTATTAGAAGTGGTAACCCAGCTAAGGGCACTTGACTGTGGTAAAAGGAATAAAATATTTAAAAGTCGACCTTGTTTTAGTTTCGATTCTGGGTGACTCACATGCCTGGGTGCAATTTTTTTTTCCAGGAGTGATATATTGAACAGGTTCTACCTGTCTCAGGTTTTACAGCAAATCTCAACAAGTTCTGCCCTTCATGATGAAAGAGATCACAACTCAACCGGTTGCCATTTTCGGGCACTTTGTGCAGTGAAACAAAAATATTGGTCCTAAGAGGGCGAAAATGCTTTCGAGCCAAAATGATGAGCTTTAATGTGATTAAATAAAAAAAAAACAAGTTTTTTTAACTGAAAGTAAGGAACGACGTTAAAACTTAAAACGAACAGAAATTATTCCTTATATGAAAGGGGCTGTCCCCTCCTTAACGCCTCGCTCTTTACGCTAAAGTTTTTTATTCTTTAAAAAACTAGAGTTGTGAGAAAGTCAAACTTTAGCGTAAAGAGCGAGGCGATGAAGAAGGGACATTCCCTTTCATATATGGAATAATTTCTGTTCGTTTTAAGTTTTAAGGTCGTTCCTTACTTTCAGTTAAAAAAAACTTGTTTTTTTTATTTAATTTTTGAACGTTTTTGAATAAATGCAGGTTTTGATCTTGGCTCACCGTACAAGAATGATTAAAACAAAATTTGCATATTAATTTACTTTTATTTGGTTAAATGGCTTTCTCGAAACTTATTTAATTTTATTTACGAACGTTTTTATTAGTAATAAATATACATAACTTATGAATGAACTTACGTAACTAACTTCTATATTCATATATTTTTAATATGTTTATTAGGGGGCTCGCCCCCTATTCAATACCTTGCTCTTTAAGCTAAAGTTCGAATTTTGTTCCAATTCTTTAAAAATGACCGCTTAATCAAAAAGGCCGTTAATTAGAATAAATAGCTCTTATGAAAGTACTAAAAAGCTTTGGCTTAAAGAGCCAGGTATTGACTAGGGGGTAAACCCAATCATATATGTAATATTTTCTGTTCGTTTAAAGTTTTGATGTTGCTGCTGTCGCAGCTGAAAAACTTGTTTTTTATATTTAATTTCTGATCTTTTTTTAAATAATGCTGGGAAGTCCGGCGTCCCCTTCAGAGCAATGACCCTTCCCCCATGAAAACTTCCTTCATGGAAAGATCCTCCCACATAACCCCCGACCCCCCCCCCACTACCAGGTAAAATCTCCCCTGAAAACGTCTGTATACTTCCCAATAACCAATACTATATGTTAACATTGGATGAAGTTCGTAAATTTTAGCCCTCCCCCCGGGAACCTCGGGGGATTAAGTCACCCTAAAAGACATACTTATAATATTTTCCAACATGCTGAACAAAATGGCTATCTCAAAATTTTGATCGGGTGACTTTGGGAAAAAAATGAGCGTGGGAGGGGGCCTAGTTGCCCTCCATTTTTTTTGGTCACTTAAAAAGGGCACTAGAACTTTTAATTTCCCTTCCAATGAGCCCTCCCACGATATTCTAGGACCACTGGGTCGATACGATCACCCCTGGGAGAAAAAAAAAAGAACAAATAAACACGCATCCGTGATCTTTCTTCAGGCAAAAAATGGAAAATTCCACATTTTTGTATATAGGAGCTTGAAACCTCTACAGTAGGGTTCTCTGATACGCTGAATATGATGGTGTGATTTTACTTAAGGTTCTAATGAACCCCCCCCCCCACCACCAGGAAAAATCTCCCCTGAAAACGTCTGTATACTTCCCAATAATCAGTGCTATATGTTAACATTGGGTAAAGTTCATAACTTTCAGCCCTCTCTCCGGGAACTTTGGGGGATTAAGTCATCCTAAAAGACATACTTATAATCTTTTCGAACATGCTGAACAAAATGGCTATCTCAAAATATTTATCGGGTGACTTTGGAAAAAAAATGAGCGTGGGAGGGGGCCTAGTTGCCCTCCATTTTTTGTCATTTAAAAAGGGCACTAGAACTTTTAATTTCCATTCCAATGAGCCCTCCCACGATATTCTAGGACCACTGGGTCGATACGATCACCCCTGGAAAAAAAAAAAAAAAAAAAAAAAACACGCATCCGTGATCTTTCTATCTGCCAAAAAATGGAAAATTCCACATTTTTGTAAATAGGAGCTTGAAACCTCTACAGTAGGGTTCTCTGATACGCTGAATATGATGGTGTGATTTTCATTAAGGTTCTATAATTTTTAGGGGGTCTTTCCCCTTTTTTTCGAAAAACAGCCAAATTTTCTCAGGCGCGTAACTTTTGATGGGTAAAATTAAACTTGATCATACTTATATATTTGAAATCAAAATTAAAATCTGATTCTTTCGATGTATCTATTTGTATCAAAATACCGTTTTCTGGAGTTTCGGTTACCATTGAGCCGGGTCGCTCCTTACTCAGTTCGTTACCACGAACTGTTTGAAAAAAAATGGTCTTTTATACATAAGTTTTTCGAAAAAGAAATGGTTTAAATTGACACAAACGCGGGGAGGGTTAACTGCTAGCTAGACTTATTTTTAGATCGTTAACTTCTTTTGTAGTGTTAACAGCAATTATTTTCCAGACTAAGCAACCGTTTTTACAGCTTGGGAGATTGCTTTTTCAGTATCTCTGAACTTCACACTAGTTCAGACACATTGTACTGCACAATTTCGCAGCTATTACACATAAAGAGGTTTTTCTACTCCAACAAAGTCGACTAAAAACAATGGAATAAAAGCAAAAAAAGGTAATATAGCCCTGGTTTTATCTCGTTCCATCTTTATTGTAAGTTCGAAATTTTATTTCCCGTTTAATTACTTTTTCGTTTTTAGTTACATCCTTCTCTTTTTAATTATGATCCCAGGAAACGTGAAACCTTGGCAAATCAGTATGGGACATCATTTGATTTCTTTACTGATACATTGAACAGGATGTCCGAACACCATACTTCATGAGATAAATTTGATTTTTCTTCATCGTCACACACGGTGACTGGGCATCGGGAGAAGTAGTGTTGCCAAACGTTTAGTAAAAGTGAAAATGGCCCAGAGATGCCATTAATCAACCGAAAATGCACAAAAAGTGTGTTTTTTGAAAATCTTCGCTTTGAAAATGCACTTAATTGAAGAATTCAATGCAAAAACAGCTTTGAAAAGCACCCAAATAGCCTCCCATCTTAGAACACAGGGACGAAGACTACTTCAAAATAGTTCGATCACTGTCTCTTTCTACATTATTAAATAAATAAAACAAGTTTTTTAACTGGAAGTAAGGAGCGACATTAAAACTCAAAACGAACAGAGATTATTCCGTATATGAAAGAGGCGGTCCCCTCCTCAACGCCTCGCTCTTAACCCTAAAGTCTGACTCTGTCTCACAACTTCATTTTTAAAACAATAAAAAACTTTAGCGTAAAGAGCGAGGCGTTGAGGAGGGTACCGCCAGTAGTATAGCTATAACGATTACAACGGGGCAGGTACCCATATAGCTATAACGATTACAACGGGGCAGGTACCCATATAGCTATAACGATTACAAGCGCACAGTCCCCCCATATAGCTATAATGATACAAAGCAGAGTGTTCTCCCATATAGCTATAATGATAAGTAGCGGACAGTACTCCCGCCATACAAGCAGACAGTGTAATGACCTGATTCAACTACCGTGAAAATTCGTGCTGATCTCTGTTCAAAGTGCGTGATGTTTCCTTTGTTAGAAATTGTGAAATTCTTTCTGTAATTTAATTTGTTTAATTAATTTACATAAATTAATTTATTATTAATAAATTTCCATAATTACATTATCTTATCTAATTATTTTTTTTACATGTATTATTATTTAATTTACGATTTTTTACATTTTAATTGTCTTCTGGTTCATTCATTTGTAACTTTTGTTTGATGTAGGAATCGAACGTGAGACCCATAATTTTCTTAGGTAAAAGAAAGACACAATAATCGACTGAACCAACAAGCCATTGAGCATATTATGATTTTAGAAATACATCCAATGTATTATTTCTGGGACATTGCCCAACTGATGTTAAGCGTCACAATATCGTAACAGGTTCATTCCATTGAACTGGAAAAAGTTCAAGCACATTCGATTTATCAAATGGATTTTTGATAGGTGTTAAAAGTGACCTTGTTTCGGGGCATTTTTATGGCATCATCGTGAGAATATGCATACCACGATGATTTGAGATGCATACTAGACAAACAATTTCTTCTGATACTTGGGCCCCAAGTCCTACCCCTATCCCTCAACCCTATCCCTCGACCCTCCATCCAACACCCCCCTTCCAACCTCCCACCAAACCCCCCTCCCCCAATTTTTTTTAAACTTTTATTTAACTTTTTTTTAACTTTTTTTAAAACTTTTTTTTAACTTTTTTTTTAACTTTTTTTTATTTTTTTTTTAATTTTTTTTAACTTTTTTTAACTTTTTTTAAATTTTTTGTACTTTTTTAAACTTTTTTTTAACTTTTTTTAATTTTTTTAACTTTTTTTAACTTTTTTTTAACTTTTTTAACTTTTTTTTAAACTTTTCTTTAACTTTTTTTATGTTCATTGTACTGTCTGCTTGTACCAATGTTTACCTTGTCACAGTTACATTCTCATGATTTTTCAAAGTTCATTTTGAATTTCTTTCATTGACATGCAAGAGTTGGATTATTTCAGTAGTGTTTTGTTGTAGTTTACCTTAACACACTTACATTCTCTTGATTTTTCAAAGTTCATTTTGGATTTCTTTCGTTGAAATGCAAGAGTTGGAATATTTCAGTAGTGTTTTGTCTTGGTTTACCTTGTCACATTTACATTCTCTTTATTTTTCAAAGTTCATTTTGAATTTATTTCGTTGAAATGCAAGAGGTGGAATATTTCAGTAGTGTTTTGTTGTGCTTTACCATGTCACAGTTACATTCTCTTGATTTTTCAAAGTTCATTTTGAATTTCTTTCGTTGAAATGCAAGAGTTGTAATATTTCAGTAGTGTTATGTCATGGTTTACCATGTCACAGTTACATTCTCTAAATTTTTCAAAGTTCATTTTGAATTTCTTTCCTTTTGGATTTTTACATTCTCTTGATTTTTCAAAGTTCATTTTGAATTTCTTTCGTGAAATGCAAGAGTTGGAATATTTCAGTAGTGTTTTTGTCGTGGTTCATCATGTCAAAGTAACACTTTATTGATATTTGACAGTTAATTTTGAATTTGTTTTATGAATTGCAAATTGGAATATTTCAATAGTGTTTTATCGTGGGATACCTTAACGCAGCTACATTCTCTTGATTCTTAGAAGTTCATTTAGAATTTATTTCGATCAATTGAAAGAGTTGGAATATTTTAATAGTGTTTTGTCGTTGTTTACCTTGTCACAGCTACATTCTTTTGATTTTTCGAAGTTCATTTTGGATTTCTTTCGTTGAAATGCAAGAGTTGGAATATTTCAGTAGTATTTTGTTATGGTTTACCTTGTCACAGTTACATTCTTTTGATTTTTCAAAGCTCATTTTAAATTTCTTTTCTTGAAATGCAAGAGTTGGAATATTTCAGTGGTGTTTTGTCGTGGTTTACCTTGTCACAGTTACATTCTCTTGATTTTTCAAATTTCATTTTGGATTTCTTTCGCTGAAATGCAAGAGTTGGAATATTTCAGTAGTGTCTTGTTGTGCTTTACTTTGTCACTGTTCAAAACCACGTTTTATTGCTGGGGCAGAAAGGTGTCCTACCAGAATTGTGGCTACTGATTTATCTTTAATTTTAGGTGAAATTAGAAATAAATTTAAAGCATTTTGATCTGGAATAAAAAATTTTTCTAACTTTAAACCTTATTGGAGTGTTAATAACTCGTTACAAGTGATAGATTTTTAGGCGACTGTTTCAGCTAAAAAAGTCGAGGCAATTGATTTTTACACTTTGTATACAAATTCGTCACTAAATTTAGTATTAGAAAAATTGAAAACGGTGATAAAGAAATCTTTTATTTTGTATAATATCGGATTTTTGAAAGTTGATACTTTTAATAAAAAAGCCCGATGGACGAATTTCTTTAGAGGTACTATTAATTCAAGATGTTATAGCTTGGATATGATCTGCGATCTATTGGAATTTGTTCTATTTAATACATTTATAAGATTTAGTTGGAATTTATGTAAACAAACCGTAGGTACTCCTATGGGTGTGAATGCAAGTCCATTCATAGCAGACCTGTTTTTAAGTCAATTAGAATATGAATATATGATAAATAAAAATAGCCCAAGCAACGTAAAATATAACCTTTCAAATAATAAAAGATTTCTTGACGATCTCTTGGTAATAATTTGTGCAGAGTTTATTGAGATTTCAAAATATATTTATCCACAAGAGTTAATTCTTGAGCCTAGCTATGGGATGGGACACTCCGACCATTTCTTAGATTTAAATATTAATATTTCAAATAATAATAAATTAGTTTTTAAATTATATAATAAAACGGATGATTTTAATTTTGAAGTAATTAATTTTCCATATCTTGAAAGTAATATACATTCAAATATTACTTATTCGGCTTATTATTCCCAATTATTTAGGTATGCAAAAATATGCAGTAATTACACAGATTTTAAAAATAGACGTAAAAAGCTGAGCGAAAAACTGATCTTAAGAGGTTTTTCAGCCAAAAAATTAGTTGGCAATTCAAAAAATTTAGTTTCATGTATCATGAACTCTTAAGTAAATATACAAAAAATTATAAAGAAATACTGAAAGATATGTTAATATAATTTCTCGCAGTTTGAGTTTCTAGGGGTTTCAAACAAGCTTAAGGTTCTTTAAATTGGTAATTTGTTCCAGATACCAATAAAAGATACATCTGTACGTGTGTTCGTTTGTTCCAGAATTGTCTCTCAGTGACCTCTGGGAGTTGATTGTGGAAGCATTGAAACACTTTTTGTATGTAATTTCTAATAGCTTGACTAGTATGCATGTATTTCACAGGTTCGACCTGACATAGGGTTACCATATAGATCTTATGGTAGAGGCGCCACCGTGCTGGGTAAAGAATGTAAAGCCTCGAAACCGGTTAAGGCCGGTGGTCTTCTTCTGATGAGCCCTAAATGGAAGGTTTCACTTGGAAATATTTTGCTATATTTAAGGTGCTTTTGCGAGTAATTTTACAACGACGTACATTTACTGATGACAACTTTGTATGGATTTGGACTTTTCTATTTGGTTGATGGTTTGGGTATACTGTTTGGTCCTAGGTAGTTGGATGTATGTGTAAGGTGAGAGCCTCGTTCAAGTGCACATTTGTCTCAATTGCTGGATTAGGACGACAGTTTTTTTTTTTTTTTTTTTTTTTTTTTTTTTTTTTTTTTTTTTGCCAAGTAATTACCTCTTAAACATAATATATATATATATATATATATATATATATATATATATATATATATATATATATATATATATATATATATATATATATATATATATATATATATATATATATATATATATATATATATATATATATATATATATATATATATATATATATATATATATATATATATATATATATATATATATATATATATATATATATATATATATATATATATATATATATATATGCGATTGTCTGTAATTTATGAATACATAAAACACCAATCTGTCGGGTTTAATATACCAATTTAATGAAATGGATTTATTTAATTAAATTTTACCTGTGTTTCCTTTGAGAAAGGATTTTACTGATTTTAATTGTAGTTGATCCTGCAATTATTAGAATAAACAATAAAGGAAAATTTTAACTATGATCAATTATAAGGGTAGCCTACAATGTAAAATTTTGGGTAGGCAAATCCTTACAACAAAACTTCATTTTGTTTCCTAGAAACGCACAGACAAAAAACTTAAATAGAATAAGGAAAAAGTTTAAAAAATAAAACTACTAAATAGACAAAGAAACCAAATTAAACTGAGAAACAAGCACCCCAGGTGGAGAATTTCTCTTCTCCACAGCCTCATAACGATATGTAATAAGTTTAGATAATATATAACACTCAACTTGGCTTTGAATCAGAATTTATAATTTTTTAGAATCAGAGGCGTCAAGCGTAATGGCAGTCAAAAGGAATTTTGTAATATCGTATCCTAACAAACATACGTTCACCAAAATGGTGAACGTATGTGCATAAGAGTAAGGGACCTATATACCCGTTTCCTAAAAATATTTCTATGCTGGATACTAACTTCACTTTATTTATATTTGTCTATTAATTTTAATTCTAACTAAAATTTCGAGAAAAGGTAACGATAAGAAAAAACTAATTTTACTTTTGTGATTTTTTTTTTAATAAACAATTAACAGAAGTTAACAAATTAAGAAAAAGAATATAATCACAAAAGATAAATAAAAGGTGAATATTATCGCTCTCAAATAATACCTTCATTTTGGCAATCAGATAGACTAGTCCCAGGAAAGTCAAGGTTCAATTGTGTCAAAATGGTTGGTGAAATGCAATCCTGTTTAACTGGCAACTCAGAGTATTTAAAATGGTTAAGGTCGTCATCATTTGTTGGCTTTTTACCTTCTTCTAATTCTGAAAAAAAATTGCACAAAATATAAACGATATTGTTATAACATTAGCCGTTCCTGGCATACTGCAGATACAGGATTTTGATAACAAATCTATTCACATAATATATTTGGATTTAGAACAGTTCAGCTTCTCCCTTGGTACTGCCTGAAATTTTCAACTAAATACCTTTAGCCGTTATTGATACACATAGTATCATCTGACCTAGTGCAATATCTCCATCATCATTGCCTCAAAGCTTCAAATTAGAAACCTTAGCTATTCCTGAGAAGTTGTAGATACGCCAATTTGACAAGTTGGGTACACATGCTTTTTCTTAATTAGTACACCATTTCTTTCAAGCTTCAACTTAAAAACCTTTGCAGCCTAATGGTTCATTTTTTGGCTAGTTCAACACCCCCTTAAAATTCACCAAAAGTGTAGACTGGATGCCCTTAGCCATTCTTGAAATATAGCTGTTATCAATTCGACAACAAGGTGTCTTTCAATTTAGTAAAAGATTCAAACATCAGTATAAATCTATCTTTCAATCAGTGCAGACAGAAAAATAGCCTTTTTTCTGGTTTCTAAACAAAACCTGTGTGACAAGTGTTTATGAACTTATTTTACAATCTTTCTCAATCACTCGATGAAAGAAAGTCGCTTGTATTGAATATATCGAAACTTGTCTGACAATTTTTTGCAAAAAGAATTAGAAATTTTATTTAACCGTCAAACAGTGGATACATAGGTGTTATATATGGGAGAAAGGGTTCATGGTAAAAATTTAGAATTGTGGCACCTGATAAGGAGGCATGTTAAGAAAACAATTCTTACTTTAAAATATGTATAATGATCCTAGTTAACGTATTATCCAAGGGGAGAACCTTTATCATCAAGTCTTTCCTCTAAAAATCCTTCTTTTTCCAGCTTAAAAGAAAAGTTTCCAAAAACCACCACGCTGAGATTGAATTGAATTGAAATGGATGGTTCCTCCTCTCTTCCTGCAAGGACTCAGGAGGCTTCTTGTAGTCACTATACTACTTGGTTTATATAAGATGTATCCGATTAATATCCTTTATAAACTTTCATATCAACTTGAGTCCATCAGCACAATCATTGTTCAAGCCCGCTCCACTTAGTATGTCGCTACTCTGTCGAATTCTTTTTTCTCTACTAAACTGTCTAATATTCTTCCTCCTGTCTTCTGTTCCAGTACATTCGAATAACAGATGTTCTACCGTTTCCTCATTTCCACAAAGTGCACATCTCGGATCTTCCTTATAGAAACGGGCTCTATATTTCTGATTTCCTGCATGACCTGACCTCAGTCTGAATATCACCATGGCTTCATACTTACTTGGCGGTCCATATATTTTCTTTTCAAATTGCCTTTCTTTCTTTTGTATAACTAACATATTTGTTGAGAACGCACGGCTGTCCTCGAATGTCTTTATTCTCAATTTCTTTATCACTTCTCCAATTTGATTAACCATCTTGGGCGTGATATCTCAAAATGTTTCCCATCTTCTGTGGAAGCTTGTTTTACTGCAGTGTCAGACCTTTCATTTCCATTAATGTTTGCATACCCTGGTACCCAATCCAATGTAATGGTTACTCCCTTTTACAGTACTTTCTCTAATTCCTCATCACAAAAGATCACTTCAGGAGCTACTTTATTTGCTAGATAAATATTCTTGATTGCCTACAAACAACTTGTTGAATCCGAAAAAATTATATATTTTTCACCTGTGGTTCCCAAATCTATTATGCAATCCGAACAGATCTCACTGCATTGGCTATTGCAACTACTTTTGCCTGAAAAACTGCAGTTGCATCACTTAGTTTCATCAGTTTAACTATATTCTTGAAGGGAATTACAAAAGCAGCCCCCACTCTATTATCCACTTTGGATGCATCTGTGAAGATATCCAGAGTGTCAAGATATTGTACTTCTTTTCTCGTCTGGAGTAATTGATCATAATCTAGATTATCACACTTTTCAAATTCAGTATTGCACTGGTATGGTATGGATTTCCATTGAGGAGCAATTAACATGTTGAACATTCCCAACATTGATGTTAACTGACAATCCATTTGAAACTCTTCAATTCTCTTTTTTGCCCTCACAATAAGGAATAGTTTCTTCCATGAATATCACAACCGTCCCTCTTTTAGCAGTTTTGACTTAATTGGATTCAACCGGTCAGATATCCATGTCTTCCGTAAAAACTTTAATGTTGCTATGTCTCTCCTGCTACCTAGCTTCTCAATCCCACTTTCTGATTTAAGAAAGCTTCGTGGAGTTGTCTTTCTTGCTCCAAAAGCTGTCCTTAAAGTACTGTATTGAATAGTTTTCAGTTCCTCTAGCAAGGACTTAGACGCTGACACATCAATTATTCCTTCATATTCTAATTTTTCTCTTATGTATTTTATATAAAATTCCTTAAAAAAATCGGGCTTAGGGCCAAAATTAGCTCCACACAACACTTTCATAAAATTTAATCTTTTAGAACATGTTTTCTTTAATTGTCTCACATGAACCTTAAACGTCAGCTTTCTATCAATGGAAATTCCAAGCCATTTAAATTGGTTCACGGATTCAATTTTTTTCCCATTTAAAAAAAGACAAAGAGCAGAATACTTTTTTGTTCGCATGATTACCTTTGCTTTGGTTTTCTCTACCGAAAACTTCACACGATTCTCCATAGCCCACGTTTCCATCAACTTTATTTTCTCCTGGGCCACTCGTTGCCCCTCCTCAACACTGTCACACACTATCCACATTGCATTATCATCAGCGAAAATCCCAGCTCTATCCTCTCCTGTATCCAGTGGTATATCAAATTTACTTATATTGTAATAATCTGGCCCCAATGAGGAGCCTTGTGGTACGCCACGTTTTCTCAGGACCTTTCTTTCAGAATATGCTTTACCCACTTTTACTGTCACTTCTCGTTCACGTAAATAATCATAAGAAAATCTTAATAAACGTCCTCTAACTTTTGCTGCAATCACTCCTTCTAGTATATGTCGATGAACCACACTATCAAAAGCACTAATCACATCAAATAAAACTGATAAACAGATTTTCATATTTTCCAAACAATATACTGCATCATTTACAAATATTTGCAACACTTCTATAGTAGATCGGTTCTTTCTAAACCCATATTGAACATTTTTCAAAGTGTTTATTCTTTCCACTTTCCATGTAAGCCTCTCCTTAACTATTCTTTCATAAGATTTTCCGAACACAGGAAGTAGAGTAATCATCCTAAAGTTTACCATTTTTGGATTATCTTTGCGTTGTTTAGGAGTTAGAGTTAGTACCTCATCCTTCCATATTTATGGTAATATTCCGTCTTCCCAGACTTTGTTAGTAATTTCTAACAATGTTTTTATCCATTTGTCACTTAAATGTTTGACATACTGTGGGTAAATCATGTCTAAACCTGATTGTGTTAATGGTAATTTTTAAATCCCATTCTTTAATTCCTCTACCGTAAAATATCTGTTAAAATCCATATCATTTTCTATATTAGAGTCTTATTACCTTAGCAATGTGGGTTTCTCATCATCTTTAAAATCGTCTGGTCTTCCAATCACTGACTCTACACAATCTACTGCTTTATTCGCGTTTTCTGGTTCTTCCACTAACTCCGCTCCGTAAACAGTCAAGGGTGGGCTATCATTATCATCTGTCTTTCCTGTAATCAGTTTTTTTACTGTTTTTTACACTCTACTTGCAGGCTGTCTAAAATCCGACTTTTCCACGAATTCTTGATACAAAATTTTCTTTGCTTCTACTGTTTGGCGCCGAAAGACTGCATACCTTCTTTGACACATTAAAAATATTTCAAAGTTTGGAAGCTGATTGTACCTTCTTCTTGCCTCTATTAGATTTTACTTTGCTACAGTACAGTCACTGTTCCACCAAACACTCAGTTTGCGGTGAATAGGACCTCTTTTACTTTTTGGAGCAAGTTCTTGTGCTATTTCTAAGAGTGAATTTTGAAATACATCTATCTTTTCATCGACATCTTCACAACCATTCACCTGTGACTGAACGTCTGTTTCTTGTAATTTATTCGTAAAATCTTCCCAGTTAATCTTCTTTAAATTCACTTTGCTAGTTTCTTCATGATTTTTGCATACACTATTATCTTTAGAAATCTCTACCATAATGGGAAAATGATCACTATATAGAGTGGAGTCCATGTCACTTGTTAGTGATACTTTTGGTGCCAATGAAGCTGATCCTCTGGCCAAGTCTATGGTCACTTATCTTCATGTTCTGTTATTGATTCTAGTTGGTCTATCCTTGGGAGTAAATAGGCATATATCTGAGTTTTTCATTAAAAATTCAATGATTGTTCTCCCATTTCTATTATCACTTCCGTATCCACACCAAAGACCATTGTGTGCATTTAAATCACCTATAATTATTAGTTTCTCTCCTCCAGGCACTGTTTCTATAATTTTTTCTAGACCTCGATCACTTAAAAGTAAATTACCTTCTTGGATATAAATATTGAATATATTCAGCTTTAATTTGCTTTTAAGATGTATTTTGCATACAACAACCTCCATATGATAATCCTCCTGTATTGACAAATCATTTGGGATGTGGTTGATTTCCTTGTTAATACCAATAATCACCCCACCTCTCTCTTTATTTTATCTATCTATTCTCACTACATTATAGTCTCTGAATGATGGATTTATATATGGGTTCAAATAAGTTTCTTGAATGCAAAACACGTCAATATTATTCTTAATACAATAGTCTAGTACTAAATCATTATTCACTTTAACTAATGGTCGTGCATCCCAAGACATAATTTTTATGGATGATTTAACAGTCATTTATTTACACATTGATTCAAAATAAGGCTGTTGTTCATTTACATGGTTCCCAAACTTTCAATAAAATTACAGAGTTTATCCACTTTTTCCCTGATAGGCAAGTTCTCTATGCTTAAAATTTCTGGTGACAACACTAGACCAATCACAATCTTGTTTATAATACTACTCACTATTCTTTGCTGCATCTGACCAGTTTCATTATCCCTAAGGGATACGTTGATTTTTACTTCTTCTTTATATGCCTGTTTGTTAGTGACTTCAGCATATGACCTGTAAACTATTTCAGCTCTTCTAAAACTCATTTGATGTCTTTCAGCAACTTTTAAAATTTCGGTATTCTTTTGTCTGACACTACATTGCATTGAAGTTGATGGGTGGTTACCATAGCAATTGATACATTTATTTAAATATGTTCTATCTTGTATATTGTTGTTCTTCATTTGACACTGTCCAGATGTATGCCTGCCAGCACGTCGTAGGCACATTTCTTCTTTTGCTGGGTAATAATTCTTTACATGTCCATACCTTTGGCACTTATAACATTGAAGCAATTGTTTTTTATATTCATATACAATTCGTCTTCTTCTCCCCATCCATACAAAAGGAGGAAGCGAACTATTTTCAAATGTTAGCAATATTACAAGACTGTCTTCTATTTATATAATCTCTCTATTAAATCTTTTTTGACTTTTGTCCCCAATTATTGCACTTGGGCTATCTATACTATCTAAAATATCATCCTCTGGAACTTCAAGGGGTACCCCCTTTATTATCCCTCAAAAGGTCTCCACTTTTCTCTTGGCCTGTAGTGGCAAGCCACACATTTGACTTTGCTTCAAAATTTTCTCATCTGCTCTGTCATTTTTCACAAAAATAAATATTTTCCTTATTTCAGCCAAAACTTCGAACTCAAACTTGTTTTCTTTTAATAGTTCTTTCATGCACTTTGAGAGTCTGAAATATTCTGTGAATCTTTTTTATTTATCGTCCTCCTTTACTTCAATGATCATGCCGATCTTGAAAAGCTGTTCTACTGGAATTTCAAATTCTTTGTTGATATTTAATGTTGTTGACACACACTGTCTCCGTTTTGACTCAATATTTATCTCTTTTAGTCAAACTTTTGGAGCCTGGGACGAGACTCCACCATTATTCGCTGATTTATACTTTTTCGTTTGAGGTTGTTGACGCTCCACCTTTATAGCTCTTCTTTTTGTAGCTGATTTGTCTATTTCAGTGTTCACACCTTCTGCAATATAGGGGTTAACACAATCAAACATGTCTATTTCCTGTTCATTATACGCTTCTCTGCTACTTTATAAAGGTGGGTACTCCTGATCAAACAATGGACTATATCTATTTTGCGTGGGTACCATTGGTACATAGGATGATACACTGGGTAAACACATGTTATTAGGGCTATTAGATTGGATTGGTATAAACATTTGCCCATACTGGTTAACTACAGGCATTGTTGTTAGTCCTTGCATATTTTGGTAGCCATAAGGGATTTGGACCGGAGCCCCTGATGGCTCCATTATTGTCTACTTTCCTCTTCTTGCAACAAATATTCTTCAAGTCTTTCCAAATTGACAATATTGTATCTCCTTCCACACTACAGCTCTAGTCTGTCCTTCTATATTCTGTTGCGATTGAATTGGATAACTTTAAAATGTCTCAAATTCACAATTAGTAATTTACTTTAATCTTTTCTTCCACCATATTCTTCACCACCACGCTGAGATTCAGTGACTAAGTCTTTTGAAATTGCCGCTATAAATTGCCGCCAAATAAGTTGTTTTATTTATAGCGTTCATGCCGGTCCATAGCGTTAATATTTTTATTTTAACCTTGCGCCACTGCTCATTAAAAAAAGTATTAAAAAGACCGGCATGACTGCTATCTATAAAACAACTCATTTGGCGGCAATTTATAGCGGCAATTTCGAAAGACTCAAGCATTGAATCTCAGCGTGGTGGTTTTAGGATACTTTTTCTCTTAAGCTGGAAAAAGAAGAATTTTTAGAGGAAAGACTTGACAAACCTGTTTTTACCCCATATTCAGTGCAGTGAAAACTAAGTCGCCATAAAATGTACCAATAAACTTGTAAAATACATGAAAAGGGTAAAGTGCCAATTTTACATGAATCCATAAAATGCCCAATTTTATCATTCATAACACTAGTTTCAAAACTAATTAATATACCTTCATTATTGCCATTGATTATGTTAGTTTCATTAAAATCAGGATCTACCTTCAACTCTGTAGAAACACACGAGAGAAACTTCATTAAAGCATCTTCAAATTCCGGTTGCAAAACTGAATTTGGGTTAAATAAACTAACATTTTCAGCTGTCATTTTCCTTCAAATTCTAAAATAAAAGACAAACATTAATCACTGAGGAATTCTCTAAAATAGCCTAATACACAATCAGACAACCAAAAAAGGGTCACAATTCCAGTATAAAGGGTCTAAAAATAAGCATGTTATGAAAAATCAGGAATACTTAATAATCGTGCAATTATTTGTTATCCTGTGGCTTGCGCCCCGCACCCCCCCCCCCTCCAAAAAAAAATGTTGTCTATTTAAAAAAAACAATAAACAAACTGCAAATGGTTGCTTAAAAAAAGTACTAAAAAAGTCCTTAATTTTTGGAAAATCCCCTTCTTTTACTTCCACGTCAATAAAAACATTCCTGTAGACAAAATTAAAGGTCACAAAATTAACGGTCACTACTTCTCCATTTATAGATAAAACATTGATGTTTTTGACAACAAGGTCATTCAAAAGCAGAAAAAAAGCGGATACTAATGTAAATTAATAAATAAATCTTAAAACGAGTAAAACTTAAATTGAATATGCAAATCAAGCTTGAAACGAACAAAAATCACTACAAACAAGAGTTTGGGTATGGGCTCCTTCTCTCACTGTAAAAGTTTAAAACCTAATTCGTCATTGGCGCTTTACTGAAAACCAATTCTATAATTTATTACGTTAATTACTTGGCTAAAAAAAATAAAAAAAAAAAAAAAAAAGTGTCTTCCTACTTTATTAACTGAAATTAATGAGCACTTGAACAAGGTCTAGACCCTACACAACCATCCAGTTCCCCAGGACAAAACAGTATATCCAATCCGACAATCTGAAAATCAAGTCCAAATTGGAGCAAAATCAACATCAATAAGTATACGTCAATATTCCGAAACCAAGCTATAGCATCTTAAATCTACAAAAACTTTATATTCCCAAGGTGATCACAACATATCGGGGCTCATCAGATGAAAACTCATTGCTTAAATGGGTTTCGGCGCTTAAATTTCATTACCCAGGCAAAATGAGCGCGCCATGCCATAATCTGGCATACCCCTATATAGTGACACCTATGGAATAATCATAAACAAAATCCAAAATATCACAAAAATATAAAAATATATACCCCAGAAAATTTTTTTCAAGCATCCTTAACTCACCTTCAATTAACACTGAGAGCCAAACCTTCAGACTTTTTAAATACAAATAGTTACATAGCACTAGCCATCCCCCCGGAACAATTTCACTTTCACTCAAATTCTAAGAATTAAATTCAAAATATCATACTTTAATCTTTACCACATATGTGGCAACCAACCCTAAACTACCGGGAAAATAAACCAGATTCCTTCAACAGGTTACCGTAAAATATCATTCAAGATATCTTGATAACTTTTATTGTACTTATGTAAAATCTGAATATACTGAAAACAAAGCTTTTTAAATTGCGAAGCAAGTTTATTGGCGGAAAAACCACTTACAATTAGCTTATTGCTAAGTAACATACAAATGTTTCTAAAATCGGTGTAATTAGTACAAATTCTTAGATATCTAAATAGTTGGGAAAAATACGATGAATATGTTATATTCGAATGAATATTAATTTTTGGAAATGGAAAATTAACTATTTCAAAATTAAAATCGTGTTTTATTATATATTTTAAAAATTAATGTATTATTAGGTGCCACATTAATCTCTAAATCTAGAAAATGGTCATATTTGCCATTCCCATTACTGGATTCCAGCTTTAACTCTGGTGGATATATTTTACTTGAAATCTCTAAGAAATCTGAACAATTTATCACTAGAAAGTCATCTTAATATCTTTAACTATTTGAGAGCAAATACTTTATGTTACTTGGATTCCTTTTATTAATCGTATAATCATATCCTAAATAATTTAAAACAAGTCCACTATAACTGGACTGGCATTACCCCCCAAAGGAATTCCAATACTTTGATTATACAGATTACCATTAAATTTTATAAGTATTAAATAGGACAAATTCTAGTACTATAACATATCTAGGCTATAACATCTTGAACTAGTGGTACTATAAAAATAATTAGTCCATCTCGCCTTCTTATTATACGTATCAATTTTTAAAAACGGCAAATTAGACAAAAGAAAAGCTTTCTTAATAATATTTTTTAAATTTATAAATACTAAATTAATGGGTAAATTTGTATATAATGTAGTGAAATCAAACGAGTCCACTTTTTTGGCTGAAACTAAAGCAAGAGAGTCTATTACTTGCAGCGAATTATTAACGCTCCAGTATGGATTAAACTTTGAAAATTTTTTAATTCCCGAGCAATATGCCTTAAATTTATTTTTGATTTCTCCTAAAATACAGGACAGGTCAGTAGCCGCAACTCTGGTCGGGCATCTTGCTGCACCCGCAATAAAGCGTGGTGTCGGGGGATTTTTATGAAATTTTGCCGTCCAATATAAAAACGGAAAATTTTTATCACTATCATTAACCTTAATATTAAACTTTTTAAAAAGTGAATCCTCTATTCCAATCAATAGACTATTATTAACATCTTGAACCTTTTTATAAGTATTTGTTGTACTAAGCTCCTTTGTTAAAATATCACAATATAGCTTCTGACAAATTATTGCAAAATTATTATTCGCTTTATCAATGGGTACAATTACAAAATCCGTCTTTATATTATCAATCGCGTGTTTTATCTTAGAATTATAAAAAAATACATCATCATCATGTTTATTTATCCTTTTATATATCTTATTTCTAAGATTATTAATAATTATATTTTTCCCATTCTGAAAACTATTTTTATTAATTTTCTCTTTTTTGCACTAATTATCGATAAATATTTCTAGATTATTATTTAGCCCAAGGTGGTCATATAAACTTCAGAGGATGCTCATTTGATTGTAAATTGAAAATTCTAGTTCACTCTTTAAGAACAATAGGGGATCGGAGGGCAACTAACCCCCCAAGACCTTTTTTCTCAAACCTAACCAGAGCCCTGAGGCAAGTGTGTTCTGCTATACCCCGAGGGCTTATAAGTTTTTATGGAAGAGTTGGTCGTATAAACTTCGGAGGGAGCTCATACGATTGGAAATTAAAAGTTCTAGTGCCCTTTTTAAGAGTAGACAGTCCTCAGAGGGCCTCTGACCCCCCCCCTCCCCCGCCTCTCACGCAAAACATATTTTCCCAAAATGCATTCAATCAAAAAATTTAGAAGGGTTGTAACTTATGCCCCGGGGCACACAAGGCTTTTACTTAACATTTAAAGTCTCAGAGTCTCAGACGAGACTCAAATCAGTAAAAATTGAAAGTGCTAGTTACCTTTAGAAGGCATTAATTTAAAAAAAAAAATTCCGAAAAAGAAGTTTTTCAAAGAAAAGTAAAGGCCATTTTAAACTTGAGATCAGCAGATACAAATACAACGTTTTAAGCTTGATTTGCATATTCAATTTAAGCATTACTCGCTTTAACATTTATCTATTTATTTATATTATTACTTATTGTATGTTTTTGCTATGATTGTTTATTTAATTTCTGTTTGTTTTGGGTTTCATTTATTCTTTAATAGTAATATTAAAAAGGGCACTAGCCATTTCAATTTCCAATCGAATGAGCGCTTTTTGAAGTTTCTACGACAACACGTTATGTAAAAACCTTGTATGCCCCCTGGGCATAATTTAAAACCCTTGCTCTGAGGGCTGTGGGGGGTAGTCATCCTCAAAGACCTAATTTCCAGAACTTAAAACTACGTTGAATAAAATGGCTATCTCACAATTTTGATTAGATGTGTCTGGGGAAAAGGTGGGCATGAAAGGCGGTTTAGTTGCCCTCTAATCACTTTGTACTATTTAAAAGGGCACTAGCCCTTTGAATTTCCAATCGAATGAGCCTTTTTTAAAGTTTCTATGACAACGCCTTCTATAAAAAACCTTATATGCCCCCAGGGAATAACTTACAATCCTTGCTCTAAGGGGGACTGCCCTAAAAACATAATATCTATTTGGAAATCAACTACGCTGTACAAAAAGGCTATCCCAAAATTGTGATTGGATGTGTTTTGGGAAATGGTGGGCGTGGACGGGGTGTTAGTCTACTTCCAATTACTTTCGACTAATAAAAAAGGCACAAGCCACTCCAATTTCCAATTGAATGAGCGCTTTTCGAAGCCTCTACGACAACTTCTTCGCTACGAAGTGCCCTGCTCTAAAGGAAAAAATTAATAAATAATAAATTGTGCCAACATCGTTCTTATATGCCCCCAGGGCATAACTTAAAACCCTTGCCCTGAGGACTGCGGGGGATTTTATCCTCCTCTTTACTTAGTCCCCGTTTCTTGTCTCGTTCTCAAGTGTCCCCGTTCTTTACTTAGGTAGCGCCATCGCACTGCCTATGATTTATGCAACAACTGTCTATATATACTTTATAAGCCCCCAGGGCATAACTTAAAACCCTTGCACTGAGGGATCTGAGGGGGTTATCATCCTAAAAGACCTAATTTCCAGAACGTTCAACTTCGTGGAACAAAATGAATATCTCAAAATTTTGATTGGATGTGTGTTGGAAAATGATGGGCGTGAGAGGGGCGTTAGTCACTCTCCAATCACTTTCAACTATTAAAAAGGGCACTATCCCTTTCAATTTCCAATTGAATGAGCTCTTTTGAAGTATCTACGACAGCACTATCAATAAAAACTTTATATGCCCCAGGGCATAACTAACAACCCTTGCACTGAGGGCTCTGAGAGGGTTATCATCCTAAAATACCTAATTTCCAGAACTTTTAACTACGTTGAACAAAATGGATATCTCATAATTTTAATTCGATGTGTTTGGGAAAAAGATGGGCGTGAGAGGGGCGTTAGTCGCTATCCAATCATTTTCAACTATTAAAAAAGGCACTATCCCCTTCAATTTATGAATGAGCTCTCTTGAAGTTTCTACGACAAAGCCTTCAATAAAAATTTTATATTCCCCCAAGGCATAACTTACAACCGTTGCCCTAAGGGCGAGGGGGGGAGGGATTGTCATCCTTAAAGGCCTAATTTCTAAAACTTTCAACTACGTTGAACGACATGACTATCTAAAAATTTTGATTGGAAGTGTTTGGGGAAAAGGTGGGCGTGAGAGGGGGGTAGTTGCCCTGAAATCACTTTCGACTATTAAACAGGGTACTAGCCCTTTGAATTTCAAATCGAAGGAACCATTTTTCAAGTCTACGAAAAAGATTTCAATAAAAACATTATATGCCCCTGTGCATAACTTATAATCCTTGTCCTGAGGGTTGTGGGGGAGTTTCCTCCCCAAAAACATATTTTCTATCTGGAAATCAACTACGCTGAACAAAATGGCTATCTCAAAATTTTGATTTGATGTGTTTGGGGAAAGGCTTGGCGTGGGGGGGGGGGCTAGATGCCCTCTAATCACTTTTGACTATGAAAAAGGGCACGAGCTCTTTTAATTTCCAATTGAATGAGCCTGTTTTGAAGTTTCTACGACAACGCCTTCTATAAAAACCTTTTATGCCCCCAGGGCATAGTTTAAAACCCTTGCCCTGAGGGTTACGGGGGAGTTTCTTCCTCAGAAATATATTTTCAATCTGGAAATCAGCTACGCTGAACAAATGACTATCTAAAAATTGTGATAGGATGTATTTGGGGGAATGATGGGAACGAGCTATATATATATATATATATATAAGCTATATATGGAACGAGGTATATACGAAAATTTTGCACCATCAATCAGTGTTTCCACTTCTCCCGATTTTTCGGGAGATCTACCGAATTTATAATCAATCTCCCGACAAAAAAAAGAAGATACCGAATCTCCCGAAAATCTCCCGAAAACATAATCCCCGGAACATTTTACTTTTTGGTCATTCTTTTCTATTTTTTTTACCTGTCCGTTGCCTGTGGTCTTTTAGGGACTATTTCTAACGTCCCAGGTAATTGAGGTACTGCGACTTGAATTTATTGGCATAGGTATGAACATTGCTCATTATCCATTCCACAGTGGTTGCATTGGTTTTCTGTTTTTGATCATTTAAACACCTTCAAGGTTTGTAATTAACTAATTATTTTCAATTCATAAACTAATCACAGTTGTTGGCTTGCACCAAGAAAATGGGAACCAGCACTATGTGGGTCCAGCTGATTCATTAGGTTCAAAAGGATCAAGAATTACTACAAATTTAAAGAAATATGACAAAAATTAGAATTTGTCTGCAGTTGCTCTGTAGCACCGAAGGGGTTTGCTTCAAATGATCCAACGCAAGAAACAGAGACGATATTTGCTGCATTTTGAAAACAATTTACGATTTTTGCTGGTTGACAAGTTAGTCCTATTCCTGAAAAAATATGCCGCATAAGAATTTTACTGATAAAGAAAGACTGGGTAAGCAGAAAGTGACGAATATAGTCCGCCAGGGCCTGTCAGTATATTATAAAACATACAATTGCGAAGAAAGGATGAAAACGAGTACAAAAAGTCGAAAAGTGCGACTGACAAAGAATGGCGGGAACATTCTGATAGTGCCAATGATGATAAAACAGGGACTCTGACAGCCCTGGACTACTGGAAATCGGCTTTGAGTTGAAGGGACCACCGTGGAAACCAAACTTAGCAAAGTTTGTGCAATACCTGTTTTCCTTGCCATTTTTGAACGTAGCTTCAGAAAGACTGTTCAGCTTACTCAAGAAGTAAAGACAGGCAGAAGGAATCATTTGGTAACAGTAACTTTGGCGTCCACAATTCAGACGAAACTTGAAATGAAACGAGACGGAGTTACAGCAGACACACTGACGGTTGACCAGCCCCTCAGAAAGAGGCAAAAAGGAGTAGTACCATATCCCAGCACAGCTGAGTTACCAGCACAGCTAAAAAGCCATACTTTAGACACACATTATGAATGTAATGTTGTATATGTATCTGAAGGTTTTTCTATTTCTTATACTTTTTTTCAGTTATATCAATACAAATGAGATACGACTTTGCGTTTTCTCTTTATCATTTGTGAATACATCTGGGAATGATGGTAAAAAAAAATTATCCACGTAACTCAGACTCAATGGTCAAAGACCTAGTGTCCGTAATTCGTCAGGATTTTCTGTCCCAGTCCTGAACTTAGTGGGTTGTCGTGTGGAATCTGAAAGGGCCAGAAAAAGTAAGGGTCTATGAAGAAAAATGTCTTAATTTAACAGCTTTAGAGACTGAATGAAATATAACTGCACTTAGTTTCAAAATTAAATAGATTTCAAGCTTCTAGCTGCTTCCTTTTGTCAGGTTTGACAACGTTGATTGCCGAATTTTCTTTCCGGAATTGCAGCTGGCTCCAGTAAATCTGCACTCCAAATTTAGAATGTGGTACTTTATACTCAAATCGCTCGAACACCTCAAAAACTCAATACAAAATACAAAAAACTGGAAATTCTACCAAATCCTGAGATCCATCTCCCGATTTTCTCCCGAATCCTGAGAGCCATCTCTCGATTTTCTCCCGAAAATTGTCAAGATTCTACAGATTGGTTGAAAAGATAAGTGGAAACACTGCCATCAATTGCAACATCAATACGGGAAGCTAAAGCAAACGCCATTGCTAAATTGTCTGAAGCAATCAAAAGTTCTAAATCGTGTCAAAAATGAAAATGAAGAGCAAAGACATGGCGGTTAAAAGATAGGCAAGAACGATAATCAAACTGTGTCAAAAATAAAAAAGAAGAGCAAAGACACGGGGTTAGAAGACATGCGACACCCAGTGTGTTAGCGAGTCAAAAATGAAAATGAAGAGCAAAGATACACGTAGTTAGAAAAAAAGTGGCGGCGTATCAGAAGTGCAAATGAGGAGCAGACACGCGCGATTAGAAGACATGTGACACCGAGCATGTGAGCGAGTAAAAATGAAAATTAAAAGTAAAAAATGAAAATGAAAAGCAAATAAACCCGCGGTTAAAAGAACAGCGGCGAATACTAGACTGGAAAGTTTAAAATTTGACAAGGTTGAAGATGGATGGAATAATTTTTTAAGAGCGTTAACTGAAACACAAAGGCCATATGATTAGAATAGGAAGCTTTTTTAAAATTGCTAACATTTTTAGCGTAAAGAGTAAGGTAATAAGGAGGGGGCAACCCTTCATATACGGAATAAATCTTCCAAAATTAACATGCAAATTTTATTTAAATATTTATGTACGGTGAGCCACATTCAAACCTGCATTTGTTGAAAAACGTTCAGAAATGAAACATAAATAAAACAGGTTTATTTAACTTGAAATAAGGAGCGACATTAAAACTTAAAACGAAAGAAATTATTCCGTACATGAAAGGGGCTGTCCCCTCCTTAACGTCTCATAAAAATAAAACAAAACAATATTAAAAAAAAGAAAAAAGGAGAAAAACAATTATTATACAAGCCAGTGAGAATATATGGACTAAAATGCAAATATGTCAGTCAAGACCTCCGCTTGACCGTACCACAATGGGTACGAGCCTTTCACCTTTTTTGGCCACTTTTTACATGGAATTTATTGAAACCTCCGCTTTGAATACTTTTCCTCTGCAACACCGGTTCTGGGGCCGGTTTGTCCATGATGTTATCTCTGTCTGGAATCACGGAGAGATAGAACTTAACGCTTTTTTACTTCATCTTAATAGTTTCGATTACAACCTTCAGTTCAACTTGGAACTGGAAGATAATCATAAACTTCCTTTTTTAGACGTCTTAATCTTCAACAAATCTCTCAGCCTTGAATATTCAATTTATAGAAAACCTACACATAATGAGAGGTATTTGCATTTCTCTTCCAACCACCCTCCTTGTGTAAAAAGAGGAGTAGTTATATCTTTAGTTGATCGTGTCATAAAAATTTGTTCAAAGGCTCATGTAATCCCAGAATTAAATTATCTGAAGGACATTTTGTTTTGCAATTGATATCCCATCAAGTTACTGGAATCCATCCTTGAAAAACGACAAAAAAAGGCAGAAAAGGATTCATCATCTCCACAACCTCCGACGGATATCATCCCTTTAGCGGGTGATATGAAAGTTTTTACTGTTTTGCCCTATTTTCCCAAATTCGGTGACAAATTGCAAAGAATTCTTAAAAAACATAACTTAAATGTCACCTTCAAAAATTCTAATAAAATCCAGAACTATTTAAACAGCGGTAAAGATAAAACGAGCCCTATTTTGGGCAGTGGTGTTTATAGGGTTCCATGTTCTTGCGGCTGTTCCTATGTTGGAAGAACCCATCAGCAATTGGGAGAAAGATTGTTGGAGCACAGGTCCTCTATCGACAAAGCTATGGAGCTATGCCATGGGCCTGAGTAGACCCCGAAGCCGCGCCGAACTTGCATCAGCGCGCTGACGCCGCCGCTGATTCTATCGGCGGTGGCGTCACTAATACGCCGCCGTTTTTCTTTCTCGTTTTTTGGTATAGAGATAGACCTCCCGGCTTCAAACGTCATCCCGGCGAATCTGTTTCTTAAAAAAAAAAACTGTCATCGTGGGCTCGCCATGTATATCGGTTCATAGAAAGGAGAAGAAGAAATTTTTCTTGAAACAAAAATTCCGCCTTCCACTTTAAAATTCTGTTCTTTTTTCTTTCTGATTTTTTGGATGAAAAGAGGTAGGTAGAAGAGCATTAAGCAATTCAGGATGTTGTCATAGGCAGCGCAATCAAGATGTCTAAGTAAAGAGCGAGGTTGGTACAATGTATTATTTATTTATTTTTGTTTTTTTTTTGTTTTCCATAACAGGGAAAATCGTATAGAAGGAGTTTTTGTAAAAACTTACACAATAGCTCATTCGATTTGAAATTAGAATAACTAGTGCCCTTTTTAATAGTCGAAAGTGATTGGAAGGCAGCTAACACCCCTTCCACGCCCACCCTTTCCCCAAACACATCCAATCAAAATTTTAAGATAGCCAGGTTGTTCAGATTAACTGATTTCCAGAGAGAAAATATTTTTTTTGAGGAGGTTACTCCCCCATAACCCTTAAGGCAAGGGTTTTGTAGTTATGCCCTGGAGATATATAAGAAAGATGTTGGCAAAATGTATTATATATTATTTTTTCCTTTGGACCAGGGCACTTCATATCGAAGAAGTTGTCGTAGAAACTTCGAAAAGGGCCCAGTCTATGAGAAATTGGAGTGGCTTTTGCCCTTTTTAATATTCGAAAGTGAGTTGAAGGGACCAAAAACCCCCACCATGCCCACCATGTACCGAAACACAACCAGACAAAATTTTTAGATAGCCATGTTGTTTAAAGTAGTTGAAAGGTCTGGAAATTAGGTCTTAGAGGATGTCAACCACTCTCACAGCCCTTAGGGTAAGGGCTGTAATTTATGCCCTGGGGGCAAATACGGTGTTTATAGAAAGCGTTGTCGTAGAAACTCAAAAAGGGATCATTAGTTTGAAAATCGAAAATCCTAGTGCCCTTTTTAATAATCGAAAGTGATTGGAAGGCTTGACATTTTTATAGTAGAGATCGATGTGGGTAAAATTTATCATTTTTTTGTTGTTGATGTTGTTTAGACCAGGGCACTTCGTATTGAAGGAGTTGTCGTAGGAACTTCGAAAAGGGCTCATTCGATTGAAAATAGAAAGGGCTGATGTCCTTTTTAATAGTCGAAAGTGATTGGAGGGAAACTAATCCCCCTCTCTCCCCCACTCACCCATTCTCCGTTATGTAAAAAAAGTAAATGTTGCCTTTAGAATCAATAAGCATGCACTATGTTTATGCTAATTCACAATAAGGCATATCAGCAGCATCTACAGGACGACTTACTGTATTATGTTCAAAATTTCAGAGCTTCTTCTACTCTTAAAATTTTACAAACTCAAAATAGCGTAAGTGCATCCAAGCTGTCAAAGACAATAAACAAATTTTTTTGCGAATGTTATCCAGTTTTCCATTTCAGGTCAACTAGAGGAGGTATGAAACTAAATTAAACACTATTATTTGTGTCCAGATTTTTGTAAGGGTCTATGTTGTTAAATTTTGCTGAAAATTGTTTTCCAGCATACAAATAGCAGGCAAAAATATAAATTCTTAAAAAAAACGAAAATATTTAAAGTATGATTTGCTTTTTCACTGAAAAGACTATGTCAATATAAAACTAACAGATATTAATTAAAAAAAACTTTTTCCAAAAAATAAGTTTTTTCAAAGAAAAGTAAAGAACTCCATTAAACCAAAAATGAGCAAAAATAAAGTCAAATAATCTACCAAGCGTGTAACTACCACAAATCAGCATCGATAAATAAATGAAACCCAAAACGAACAGAAATTACAATAAATAACCCGGTCAAACTCAAAACGAGCAGAAATTAACATAAATTGGGCGCAAAACCCCTATGCCTTCCCAAGGCCAGAACAAAATTTGTACTTTACTGACAAAAATACAAATGAATATACATTGTCAGTTTAATATACATATACTGATATTTATTAATCAAAATGTTAATATTATTAGATTTATTAAAGTTATAAAAGTAAAAACATTTAAAACTTATCCCCTCCTCAACGCCTCACTCTTTACGCTAAAGTTTTTTATTGTTTAAAAAAAATAGAGTTGTGAGAAATTCAAACTTTAGCGTAAAGAGTAAGGCGTTGAGGAGGGGACAGCCCCGGTCATATACAGAATAATGTCTGTTCGTTTTAAGTTTTAGCGTCGCTTCGTACGTTCAGTTAAAAAAACTTGTTTTTTTATTTTATTTTTTAATTTTTTTTTATAAATTAATATTTTTTTATTTGATCACAGAGCATGAACAATTAAAACTAAATTTTCATATTAATTTACTTTTATTTTTTTAAATTGCTTTCTCGAAACTTGTTTCATTTTATTTACGAACGTTTTTATTAGTAATAAATATACGTAACTTACGAATTAACTTAGGTAACGAACTTCTATATTCATATATTTTTAATACGTATATTAGGAGGTTTGCCCCCTAGTCAATACCTTGCTCTTTAAGCGAAAGTTCAAATTTTGTTCCAATTCTTTAAAATAACCGCTTAATCACAAAGGCCGTTAATTAGAATAGATGGCTCTTATGAAAGTAATGAAAAATCTCTGGCTTAAAGAGTGAGGTATTGACTAGGGGGTGAACCCAATCATATATGTAATATTTTCTGTTCGTTTAAAGTTTTGATGTTGCTGCTGTTGCAGTTGAAAAACTTGTTTTTTTATATTTAATTTCTGATCTTTTTTTACATAATGTTGGGAAGTCCGGCGTCCCCTTCATAGCAATGTCCCTTCCCCCATGAAAACTTCCTTCATGGAAAGATCCTCCTACATAGCCCCCGACCTCAGGCACGTACGCAGGAATTTGTTTTGGGGAGGAGGGGGCAATTTGTTTCGAGAGGGGCCAAATCCTTCAAACCCATTATTCTGTGAGAAAAATCAGAAAATTATGGGAAAATGAAAAAAATAATGAGATTTCGGGGGGGGGGGGGCGGGGGCCACTCCCTGCTTACGTCTCTGCCTGACCCCCCCCCCCCACTACCAGGAAAAATCTCCCCTGAAAACGTCTGTACTGTATACTTCCCAATAACCAATACTATATGTTAACATTAGGTAAAGTTCATAACTTTCAGCCCTCCTCCCGGGAACTTCGAGGGATTAAGTCATCCTAAAAGACATACTTATAATATTTTTGAACATGCTGAACAAAATGGCTATCTCAAAATTTTGATCAGGTGACTTTGGGAAAACAATGAGCGTGGGAGGGGGCCTAGTTGCCCTCCTTTTTTTTTTGGTAACTTAAAAAGGGCACTATAGCTTTTAATTTCCATACCAATGAGCCCTCCCACGATATTCTAGAACCACTGGGTTTATACGATCACCCCTGGAAAAAAAAAAACACGCACCCGTGATCTTTCTTCTGGCAAAAAATGCAAAATTCCACATTTTTGTAGATAGGAGCTTGAAACCTCTACAGTAGGGTTCTCTGATACGTGGAATATGATGGCGTGATTTTCATTCAGGTTCTATAGCTTTAAGGGCGTCTTTCCCCCTTTTTTCGAAAATCAGCCAAATATTCTCAGGCACGCAACTTTTGATGGGTAGGATTAAACTTCATGAAACTTATATATTTGAAATCAGCATTAAAATCCAATTCTTTTGATGTACCTATTTGTATCAAAATACCGTTTTCTAGAGTTTTGGTTACCATTGAGCCGGGTCCCCCATATAACCCAAAAAGATCCCCCCATATAACCCAAGACCCACCCCCACCCCGCACTACCAGAAAAAAATCCCCCTGAAAACGTCTGTATACTTCTCAATAACCAATACTATATGTTAACATTGGGTAAAGTTCATAACTTTCAGCCTTGCTCCTGGGGGCTTCGAGGGATTAAGTCATCCTAAAAGACATAGTTATAATATTTTCGACCATGCTGAACAAAATATCTATCTCAAAATTTTGATCAGATGACGCTTGGGGAAAAATGAGCGTGGGAGGGGTCCTAGTTGCCCTCCATTTTTTAGGGCACTTAAAAGGGGCACTAGAACTTTTAATTTCCGTTCCAATGAGCCCTCCTACGATATTCTAGGACCACTGGGTCGATACGATCACCCCTGGGGAAAAAAAACAAAAAAAAAACAACGAAAAAACAAATAAACACGCATCCGTGATCTTTCTTCTGGCAAAAATGGAAAATTCCACATTTTTGTAGATAGGAGCTTGAAACCTCTACAGTAGGTTTCTCTGTCTGATGATGTGATTTTCATTAAGGTTCTATAACTTTTAGGGGGTCTTTCCCCCTTTTTTCGAAAATCAGCCAAATTTTCTCAGGCGTGTAACTTTTGATAGGTAAAATTAAACTTGATGAAACTTATACATTTGAAACTATAATTAAAATCTGATTCTTTTGATGTATCTATTGGTATCAAAATTCCGTTTTTTAGAGTTTCGGTTACCATTGAGCTGGGTCGCTCCTTACTTACAGTTCGTTACCACGAACTGTTGATTATACGGCCCTTGTGTTTCAGTAGCCGTTCTTAAAAAATGGGACAAACAGTAGAAATATAACATAAACAGCAAGGTATTGAAGAGGAGGCAACCCTTCATATTTCTATAATTTCTGTTCAGAATAATTTCTGTTCGGTTTGATATACGTATGTAAAGTATTTGGAACATAAATTCGAGAAGGCTTTTTCTGGTGTCTCGTTTCTTGGAGATTTGGCCATGTATATGTCAACGAGAACAGTCCAGGGGGGCTTTTGGGACTAAGACTAGTCATGGGAAAGGGTCCATTCCCAGGCATGGTTGAACAACCAATAGCTGGAACTTCCGTTCCAGGAAAGTTATATTCTTGGCTCATTTCTAAAGGCAGTCCATCTTTCGCCTTCGTCGTAGCTAGTTGATCTTGTGCTACCTTATTTTCTCTATGTGTATTCTCACGTTATTTAATAAAGACCATGTACCAACATTTATCGTCTATCTTTGGAATTTACGTAAACCATTAGGCTACATCTGCCAATATGAAAGGGCATTTTATGAAAGGGCAATATGAAAGGGCATTTTCCTGGAACTTCCTTTCCAGGAAAATGCTGGGAAATCCGGCACCCCCTTCATGAAAAATTCCCTTCCCCATGAAAAATTCCTCTATGGAAAGATCCTCCCACGTAAAACAACTCCCCCAGCCCCCCCCCTTCCAGAAAAAATCCCCCCGGAAAATATCTGTATACTTCCCAATAACCTATACTATATGTAAAGAATGGGCAAAGTTCGAAACTTGCAGCCCTTCCACTTGGGACTGTGGGGGTTTAGTCATCCTTAGAGACATAGTTTTTACATTTTTCGAGTAGGCTGAACCAAATAGCTATCTCAAAATTTCAATCAAGTGACTTTGGTAAAAAAATGAGCGTGGGAGGGAGTCTAGCTGCCCTCCAGTTTTTTGGTCACTTAAAAGGGGCACTAGAACTTTTAATTTCCGTTTGGATGAGCCCTCTCACAATATTTTATGACCACTGGGTCGAAACGATCACCCCTGAAAAAAAACACGCATCGTGATCTTTCTTCGAGTAAAAAAAAATGCAAATTTCCACATTTTAAAACAGTTCATGGTAACGACCTGTAAGTAGGCTAAGGAGCGAGCTGGCTTAATGGTAACCGAAAGTCTAAAAAACAGGACTTTGATACCAAGAGATACATCAAAATAATCAGATTTTAATTGTGATTTCAAATATATCAGTTTCATTAAGTTTAATCTAACCCATCAAAAGTTACGCGCCTGAGAAAATTTGGCTGATTTTCGAAAAAAGGGGGAAAGACCCCTAAAAGTTATAGAACCTTAATGAAAATCACACCATCATATTCAGCGTATCAGAGAACCCTACTGTAGAGGTTTCAAGCTCCTATCTACAAAAATGTGGAATTTTCCATTTTTTGCCAGAAGAAAGATCACGGATGCGTGTTTATTTGTTTTTTTTTTTTCCCAGGGGTGATCGTATCGACCCAGTGGTCCTAGAATATCGTGGGAGGACTCATTGGAACGGAAATTAAAAGTTCTAGTGCCCTTTTCAAGTGACCAAAAAAATGGAGGGCAACTAGGCCCCCTCCCACGCTCATTTTTTTCCCAAAGTCACCCGATCAAAATTTTGAGATAGCCATTTTGTTCAGCATGGTCGAAAATATGATAAAAATGTCTTTTAGGATGACTTGATCCCCCAAAGTCCCCAGGGGGGTGGCTGAAAGTTATGAACTTTACTCAATGTTAACATATAGTATTGGTTATTGGGACGTATACAGAATTTTTCAGTGGAGTTTTTGTGTTGTAGGGGGGTTTCGGAGTGGGGCGGTTGCTCTCTGGACGGCTCTTTAAATGAAGTAAGTGTTCATGGTGGAAGTGAAATTGCTATGAAGGGGGCGCCGGATTTCCCAGCATTATTAAAGAAAAAGATCAGGAATTAAATAAAAAAAAATAAGTTTTTCAACTGATCAACTGATTGTGATTAAGAGGTCATTTTTAAAGAACTGGAATAAAAAATCGAACTATAGTTTAAAGAGCAGGGTATTGACTAGGGGGCGAACCCTCTAATATACGTGTTAAAAATTAATGAATATAGAAGGTCGTTACGTAAGTTAATTCTAAGTTACGTATGTTTATTACTAATAAAAACGTTCGTAAATAAAATTAAACAAGTTTCGAGAAAGCCATTTAACCAAATATAATATGCAAATTTTGTTTTAATTATTCATGTAGGGTGAGCCAAAATCAAAACCTGCATTAATTCAAAAACGTTCAAAAATTAAATAAAAAAAACAAGTTTTTTTAACTGAAAGTAAGGAACGACGTTAAAACTTAAAACGAACAGAAATTATTCCGTATATGAAGGGGCTGTCCCCTCCTCAACGCCTCGCTCTTTACGCTAAAGTTTTTTTATTGTTTAAAAAAATAGAGTTGTGAGAAAGTAAAACTTTAGCGTAAAGAGCGAGGCGTTGAGGAGGGGACATCCCCCTTCATATACGGAATAATTTCTGTTCGTTTTAAGTTTTAACGTCGTTCCTTACTTTCAGTTAAAAAAACTTGTTTTTTTATTTAATTGCAGATAGGAGCTTGAAACTTCTTTGATAGGGTTCACTGATAAGCTGAATGTGATGGTGTAATTTTTGTTAAAGTTAATTAAAAATGTAAAACCCTACATTTTTGCAGGTATTAGTTTGAAGCTTCTTTAATAATGTTCGTTGATAAGCTGAATCTGATGGTGTGAATTTCGTTAAAGTTAATTAAAAAAAAAATCAATTAAAACAAAATTTTATTGTTTAAAAACAAAAATGAGTTGTGAGTAAGTCAAACTTTAGATTAAAGAGTGAGGCGTTGAGCAGGGGACAGTCCCTTTCATATACGGACTAATTTCTGTTCGTTTTAATTTTTAACGTCGTTCCTTACTGTCAGTAAAAAAAAAGTATTTTTTTATTTAATTTGTGAAGGTTTTTTAATTAATGCAGGTTTTTATTTTGGCTCACAGTGCATGAATAATTAAAACAAAATTTATATATTAATTTTAATTTTATTTGGTTAAATGACTTTCTCGAAACTTGTTGAATTTTATTTACGAACGTTTTATTAGTAATAAATATACGTAACTTATGAATTAACTTACGTAATGAACTTCTATATTCATATATTTTTAATACGTATATTAGGAGGTTTGCCCCCTAGTCAATACCTTGCTCTTTAAGCTCAAGTTTGAATTTTGTTCCAATTCTATAAAAATGACCCCTTAATAACAAAGGCCGTTAATTAGAATAAATAGCTCTTATGAAAGTACTAAAAAATCTTTAGCTTAAAGAGCGAGGCATTGACTAGAAGGTGAACCCAATCATATAGCTAATATTTTTTGGTTAGTTTTAAGTTTTGATGTTGCTCTTTACTTTCAGTTGAAAAACTTGTTTTTTTATATTTAATTTCTGATTTTTCTTAAAATAATGATGGGAAATCCGGCGCCCCCTTCATAGCAATGTCCCGGCCCCCATGAAAACTTCCTTCATGAAAAGATCCCCCCATGTAACCCAAGCCCCCCCCCCACCCCGCACTACCAGAAAAAAATCCCCCTGAAAACGTCTGTATACTTCCCAATAACCAATACTATATGTTAACATTGGGTAAAGTTCATAACTTTCAGCCTTCCCCCTGGAGGCTTCGAGGATTAAGTCATCCTAAAAGACATAGTTATAATATTTTCGACCATGCTGAACAAAATGGCTATCTCAAAATTTTGATCAGGTGACTTTGGGAAAAAATGAGCGTGGGAGGGGGCCTATTTGTCCTTCATTTTTTTTGGTCACTCAAAAAAAACACTAGAACTTTCCATTTCTGTTCAAACGAGCCTTCCCACGATATTCTAGGACCACTGGGTCAATATGATTACCCCTGGAAAAAAACCCAAATAAACACTCACCCGTGATCTTTCTTTAGGCAAAAAATGCAAAAGTACACATTTTTGTAGATAGGAGCTTGAAACCTCTACAGTCGGGTTCTTTGATACGCTGAATATGATGGTGTGACTCTCATTAAGGTTCTATAGCTTTTAGGGGATCGTTACCCCATTTTTCGAAAATCAGCCAAATTTTCTCAGGCGCTTAACTTTTGATAGGTAAGATTAAACTTGATGAAACGTTATATTTGAAATCAGAATTAAAATTTGATTCTTTTGATGTATCTATTTCGATTTTTGTATCTATTTCGATTTTATCAAAATTTCGATTTTTTAGAGTTTCGGTTACCATTGAGCCGGGTATCTCCTTACTTACAGTTCGTTACCACGAACTGTTTGATTTTAATGTTATTATCTTGCACTGAGGACGGTCAAGCGGAGTTCTTGACCGAAATATTTGCATTTTAGTCCATATTTTTTCACTGGCTTGTATTATCCTCGTTTTCTCCTTTTTTTTTACTATTGTTTCGTTTTATCATGATTAGCCAGTGTGGTCTCAGAAATTATTTACCTTAACGTTTCACTCTTTACGCTGAAGTTTTTTATTATTTTAAAAAGTAGAGTTCTGATAAAGAGTAAAAATTAAGTGTAAAGAGCGAGACGTTTAGGAGGGAATAGCACCATTCATATACGGAATAATTTCTGTTCGTTTTAGTGTCGTTCCTTACTTTGTAACACAGTATACATAATATACCAGTAAGCTTATCGCAGATCATTTCTGGTCTTCGTGAACAAAAAGCTCCTCCCACTTATTTCTGCCTTAGCTTGTTTAACCTGTTTCTGCATTAGCTTTATTTCCGTTTGTTTCAATACACTTTGATGGAAACAGTCGGAAACAGACTAACCTGTCTAGCATGTCTAACATGTTTATATCTGCCAAAACGTTCTCCGGAGCACTCGCACCCCGGTCCGGGTTTTTATAATGGGTGAGATAGAGAATGATCATACTGGATAATATATGAACTGTGCTTTGTAAAAAAATCATGTAATTCAAAAAAGAAAATCCAATTGCCTATTGCTTACGCATAGCATTTGTTATTGGTAAGTTAACAGACACTTTCGGGAGGTGAATTTTCTTTGGGAAAATATCAAGTGGTGGGGTGTGGAGGATTCCCCCTCTTAAATACTTTGCGCTAAAATATGACTTTGGATCCCAATCCTTTACGAACTTTCAGTGAAACACAAGGTTCGTTAAGATAGAATAAGATAGCTTTTTGAAAATTCTAAACAACGTTAGCGTGAAGAGCAATGTATTGTGGAGGGGGTATCCTCCTCATATAGGTAATGATTTCGGTTCATTTAACCTTTAATGTGGATCCTTACTTTTATTTGGAAATAGCCAGTAGTTTATTTTTCTTTATCCAGAGGCTGAGCCAATGTATCTTCAAATATAGATTTTTCTGGTAAGCATTCATGTCATCGAAGCCTGTTTTTATATTATTCAATGTTTGGAAAAAAATTTTGCAAAATTATCTTTAATTACAATTTTTTTTAATAAACTTTTGAAAAGCGAATAGATAATTATTTTTGTAAAAAAATAGATCGTATAAATAACAAATATATAAAATTAAGACATCGATATATCGTTTAGTCAAATTATCGCCCAACAATTTCAATTTAAAGCGACTCCTCTCATCATAAAAATCATCAAATAACGGATTTGAAGTAAAACAGTACTGCGCTTCGATTGCATGAGGTAATTGCCAATAGACAGATAGATAACCATTGCATTCACTTTGTCAACGTAGCGTTAATCAGGGATATGAGGGTAGAATGTGACGTAAATTATGCTAATAATGTACAAATTTTTCTTAAGGTTCTGGCTATAAATGATAGGAAAACATTAACCTTTTAGTCTCTTATTCTTCCTTTTAGACTTTTTGTCAGGAATGCCACTTGCCACGGGTAGTGCTTTTCCCTGGTGGTAACACTTTTGGGTACTTGTTAAGAATCCAGTAAACACGCGATAATTTATTTTTTTTTAATTATAATTAAATAATAAAAATTAGTATTAAAATATAATAATTCATAAAAAATTGGTGGATAATTTGGTTAACAGTAGGGGGGGGGGGTCGGGGGAAAAGCAAAGCATATATTAGATATGTAACCTAACCTAACATAACCTAAGTACCTTTTTTTCCCTTCAACCCCACAAAACTAAAGTTTAAATCTTTGTCACGGAGTTAGCCATACCTAATTTTAATTAAAATCAAACCATTAGATTTGGCGTATCAGAGAACACCTAATAGGTTTCAAGCCCCTACCTTAACATTTTTTTATTTTTTTTTTATTGGCCAGAAGAAAATTCAGGTTGGCGTGTTATTTTGTTGTTTTTTTTTTCAAAGTGCAATTATTAAAAAAAACACCGCTCTAAAAAAAAAAGAGAGCTCATTTGAATGGAAATTGGAATTTCTGGTGTCCCTTTTATTTGACCAAAACGATAAGACAGCTAAAAGTCCCCCTCCCACGTCCCTTTTCTTCCCAAAAATTGTCCGACCTAACGTTTGAGGTAGCCATTTATTTTTAGCATAATTGAAAGGTTCCAAAACTATACCTTTACATTTAACATGATCTGCGCAGCCCCTGAGGACAGGTCTGGGGATAAATGTATGCTAGGGATGATAATGATAGCGTACGATCTATGGAAACCAGTTTCAGAGTCATAAAGACAAATATACAGGTGACAGAATTATTTGGACTTGTATAACTTGGGCTATATATTTACACATTAGTGGAGTGGGGGCAAGGTTAGGTTACTTTACCCCCCTATCCTCCTAATGTGCATATATATAGCCCAAATTATATTGTTATATAAACTAAGGTATTATATTTTCATCATATTTTGGCATATTTCATTAGGATTAACATAACTTTACTTCTTGGGTGTGTTCCGTATAACTAACATGTGCCTCCTTTTTTTAGAAGCAGAAAAGTTACTGTTTAACAAACACGCTACTTGGTGAATTTAAAAGCATTACGCAATATATTATAGACAAATAAGCGTGTTTGCTTCATCAAGTTCCCAAGGGGAAATCTATCATAATTGAGCGGACATCCTTATAAACAAAATGATTTACACCAAGTTGCTAAATGTCATCTAGAGTGTCTGATTTCGGTATCATGATTTCGGTCTAAATGTCAAACAATGAACAAATCATAAAATGTTTGCAAAGCTGAAAATACTGACAAAATGCTTTGTATTTTTTGCATACAATCGCCAATAACAAGCTTAAGGCTAATATAAAAGCTAAGAATGACTACACGTTTAGTACATATTCACAGATGGCGGAACTGTTATAAATCTTTTGTTATTTTCTCTAAAAAAGAAACATCGGCAATGTGTCTAAAACCATTAAATAAATAAGGAAATTTAAAAACTCGGTTTCAAAATGGATTAAAAAGTAGATGATTTTTTATAGAATTTTAGACTTTTTTAAAGATAATGATTTTTTTTTAGGGGCGCAAAACGGATTGGGCTTTACAGAACTTGATCTTTTTAACTCATTTTCAATTCATCAACTTTTTTGCTTCAAGCATGTACAACTTAAAATAATTTGATATCTATGTTATGCAAAGCCAAATCCATTATGCATCCCTCGTTTTCACTTTTACCGAAAAAATAAGTTTTTCAAATATAATTAATGGCTTTTTTAAACTTGAGCTCAGCAGATACAAATATCTTTTAAAATTCAAACTCAAAACGACCAGAAATTACAATTAAAGAATAAATGAAACCCAAAACGAAAAGAAATTAAATAAACAATAATAGCAAAAACATACAATAAGTAATAACATAAATAAATATATCTTAAAGCGAGTAATGCTTAAATTGAATATACAAATCAAGCTTAAAACGAAAAACAAACATTTTCCTTTTGAAGTATAAATGAAACTGAGGCGGAACAGAAATTTAATTAAGAATCAATGCAAACAAACATACAATAGATACTAATGTAAATGAATAAATAAATCTTAAAACGAGTGAAACTTAAATTGAATATGCAAATCAAGCTTGAAACGAACAAAAATCACAACAAATAAGAGTTTGGGCATTGCCACCTGCGTCAGGGCGCTTTACTAAAAACGAATTATATTACAAATATTTTCTTTTGCACTTAATATTGAAAATGAACATTAAAATTACAGTAAAATTTTGAACTGATGAGCTTTCAGGAATTAATATCATTATACATAAAATATTCAGTTTAATTTATTAGTTCTTTCTAAAATTGTTCAAGACTCCTGAAATTGTCCCTTTCCTTAACTGTAAAAATCTAAAGACTGCTGCGTCATTGGTGCTTCCCTGAAAACGAATTATATTCCAAATATTTTCATTTCCATTTCTTACAGCATTGAAAATGAAAATAAAATCATAGCGAAATAAAATCTTGAACTGATAGATCTTTAAACAATTAATATTATTAAATATCAAATATTAAATTTGATTTTGTTTATACTTTCCAAGACTGTCCAAGACACACAGTTTTAAAACATTTTCAAAGGGGATAAAAGATTTTTCTGACATATAGCACCATCGTGAAAGAGAGAATGGAAAATAGAAGAATAGCAGCATTTAATTGTTTTTGATCCTCCAAGAGTGAAAGATATGTGCGAATGGCAACGTAAGTAGCTATACCACGCATGGCACATTTCTGCCACACTTAAAACGTGCTACCTTATGCGTGTGATTTCTGAAAGTTTGCAGCATCTTACCTATTTTGTCTCTGTGAAATTATTATATAAAAAAAACAAGTTTTTTTAACTGAAAGTAAGGAACGACGTTAAAACTTAAAACGAACAGAAATTATTCCGTATATGAAGGGGGCTGTCCCCTCCTCAACGCCTCGCTCTTTACGCTAAAGTTTTTTTATTGTTTAAAAAAATAGAGTTGTGAGAAAGTCAAACTTTAGCGTAAAGAGCGAGGCGTTGAGGAGGGGACAGCCTCCTTCATATACGGAATAATTTCTGTTCGTTTTAAGTTTTAACGTCGTTCCTTACTTTCAGTTAAAAAAAACTTGTTTTTTTTTATTTAATTTTTGAACGTTTTTGAATTAATGCAGGTTATGATTTTGGCTCACCGTACATGAATAATTAAAACAAAATTTGCATATTATATTTGGTTAAATGGCTTTCTCGAAACTTGTTTAATTTTAATTACGAACGTTTTTATTATTAATAAATATACTTAAATTATAATTAAATTAATTTACTAAATTATATATTAATAAATTTTTAAAACTTATATTATTGGATTCGACCCCTAGTCAATACCCTGATCTTTAAAATATAGTTCTAATTTTTTTTCCAGTTATTTAAAAATGACCTATTAATCACAATCAGTTGATAAGTTGAAAAACTTGTTTTTTTTTATTTAATTCCTGATCTTTTTCTTTAATAATGCTGGGAAATCCGGCGCCCCCTTCATAGCAATGTCCCTTCCCCCATGAAAACTTCCTTCATGGAAAGATCCTTCCATATAGCCCCCGACCCTCTCCTTCCCCCACCTACCAGAAAAAATCTCCTCTGAAAAAGTCTGTATACTTCCCAATAACCAATACTATATGTTAACATTGAGTAAAGTTCATAACTTTCAGCCCTCCTCCTGGGGATTTTGGGGGATCAAGTCATCCTAAAAGACATTTTTATCATATTTTCTACCATGCTGAACAAAATGGCTATCTCAAAATTTTGATAGGGTGACTTTGGGGAAAAAAATGAGCGTCGGAGGGGTCCTAGTTGCCCTCGATTTTTTTTGGTCACTTAAAAAGGGCACTAGAACTTTTTATTTCCGTTCCAATGAGCCCTCTTACGATATTCTAGGACCACTGGATCAATACGATCACCCCTGGGGAATAAAAAACAAAAAAAAACAAATAAAAACGCATCCGTGATCTTTCTTCTGGCAAAAAATACAAAATTCCACATCTTTGCAGATAGGAGCTTGAAACCTCTACAGTAGGGCTCTCTAATACGCTGAATCTGATGGTGTGATTTTCATTAAGGTTCTATAACTTTTAGGGGTCTTTCCCCCTTTTTTCGAAAATCAGCCAAATTTTCTCAGGCACGTAACTTTTGATGGGTAAGATTAAACTTAATGAAACTTATATATTTGAAATCAGAATTAAAATCTGATTCTTTTGATGTATCTATTGGTATCAAAATCCCGTTTTTTAGAGTTTCGGTTACCATTGAGCCGGGTCGCTCCTTACTTACAGTCCGTTACCACGAACTGTTTGATTTTGATTTCGAAAGGACCTGGAACGAAAGTCTCATCCCTACTTAAGTTACAGCCTTCATTATAAAAAAAAAGATCTGAACTAAATCCTTCTAAGGGCCACTATCTGTTTTGATATATATTTTTATATATATATATATATATATATATATATATATATATATATATATATATATATATATATATATATATATATATATATATATATATATATATATATATATATATATATATATATATATATATATATATATATATATATATATATATATATATATATATATATATATATATATATATATATATATATATATATATATTGAAAACCCGTCGTATACAATAAATGTACAATGACAGAGTAAACAAAAATACGAAAAGAGGAAACAAAACGATAATAATAACAACAAAAGCAACAACTTCTTAAATAGTATACAAAATATTACGAAAAGTGGAAACTGAAAGATAGCATACTCAAAGATTACAACAGAAACAACAACTTCTTCGAAAATAGCAACAAAGACAACAACTTTTGAAAGGAGAAAAAAAAAGAAATAAAAAGGGAAACAAAAGGGAAAATTAAACAAGCAAACTTGCCCACTCGTGCTTTAGAATTGCTGGTTTTGTTTTTTGCCCGCTAATAAGTGTCTCAACAGCTAGATTTGGGTCCGCTAGGTTATAGCGCCGAATCAGAAAACTATTTTTTGTCCAAGGTTGCAATTTTAGTAGGTACTTTGCAAAACGGAAAAATATAGAGCGGATTTTAAACATAATATATGTGGCAGAGCGGTAGCGTTGTAAATACTTGCCAGTAGTGGACGGTTAAATCTCAGAGTGGATTTAACAATCAAAGCATAAGAGCTGGATATTCGCCGTTCAAGATGTGAGATATCAGGAGGGAACGGGTATGCTGTAATGAGGAACCTATTGGAAGCCCCAGATATACTATTTTATCAACTGGTTTTACTGAGCAATCACCTAGTGTGATATTAGTAGGAGGGTCATTCTTCCAATTATAAAGCAAAACTCCCATCCCCTTGGTAAATATCATGAATTGTAATTTAATATTTTAACAATTTAGCTTTTTTGATTTTCATTTATTTTAATCTTGGACTACTAATGGTTTGTGATTATTAGTCCTAAGTGTGTGCATTTCGTTTTTCATTCCGGAGTATTTTGCCTAATTCCTTTATTTTTATTTGATTTCATATGTTCATATCTACTTTTTTTATCCAAATTTTTAGTACGATATTACAAATCCTACCAAGAAATCCTCACCCTAGATAAATCTTTGAAAACTCTCCCTTGAATAAAGCTTTTAATTTATTGAAAACTTTTGAGAAAATCTATTTTGAGAAAACACCCATCTGTCTTCAAATAGGGGATAATAAAATTTCGTTTATCGCAAACAATTGAAAGTATTATCTCGTGAACGATATAACTGTTTCAACTTTACACCCAATACCCAGGATAGCCTAGTCATTTTGTCATTCGACAATCCAAAACTGGTGAGTTCCACTGTCCTAAAATTTTTAACCTTTTGAAAAGCAAGCAGATATTTAGAAAATAGTTTTAAGCCCAAACATGGGCGTACGAAAGGGGGGCAGAGGTGGGCAGCTGCCCACCCCCTCCCTACTTAGAACTTCAAATTTACACTAGATATTGTTGAAAAAGCATTTGATAAAAGGTATATGGTTGAAAAAGCCAAAAATAAACAGCTAGAATGACAGAATTAGATTTGAACAAGAAGCAATTATCCATATTTTCTTGGAAAGATTTAACTCTAATCCATAAAGATTGATTAATGCTGTAGCTTATTGATGATTTTTGGCGACTACTTATTAATAAAGATTTCGTAGGTATGATAGAACTTCCTGGCAATGTAAGGTTTTGTGAACTGCCAATATAACTTCGGCCCCCCACCCTTCAACAGCATCCCCCCCTAGAAAAGAAGATACGTACGCCCGTGAGCCCAAAACTAAATAATTTAAAATTTTAGGCTTCATAAATATATGAAGTCTAAAACGAACAGAAAATACAATAAATAGCCTCGTCAAACAGAGAACAAGCCAAAACAACCGCATAGAGGATTAAGGCCCCCGCCCCCCCCCGTCTGCCGCAATAGCCAATTTGTAAGTTTTATGTGGAACAGCAGGGAGCGAATGATTCTTCTAAGACTGAGACATAAAGAATGACATATTAAAGATAATGAAACAATGTCAGATAATCCTTACAAAGTAAACGGTTAATATAACATTAAAAAAAAAAATCAACCTAAGGTAAAGATGTATATTTAATTTGTTAATATCAAAATAATGTATTGATGTATGCTTACTTACAATCTACTTTTAATAAAGACCTGTTTTGTATAACTTCGGTTTGTGTGTGTGTGTGGGGGGGGGGTTGGATCTTATGCCTCAAAAAGTGTATTTAATGTCCAGATTCTACAACTTTCCATGAGCTTTCATATGCATTGAGCACTGCCTAAGTAAAGAGCGATGAGGGCATATTTTATTTATTTCTTATTGTTTTTTTTTTAGATCAGGCCACTTCTTATCGTAGGAGTTGTCGTAGAAGCTTCGAAAAGGGCTCATGCAAGTGGAAATTGAAAGGGCTAGTGCCCTTTTTCATAGTCGAAAGGGACTGGAGGACAACTAACACCCCTACCACGCCCACCATTTCCCCAAACACACCCAATCAAAATACTGAGCTGGCAATTTTGTTCAACTGTGAGGGGGGAGGGTTCTTCTCATGGTGATGACTCCATGCCCAAACTCAGCCATGAGACCCGAGTGCCCCTAAATAAGCCTCAATAGACGAAATGAACCAAGTGAGAGAGATATCTTGATAAAATCCTAATCATCGTAATAAAATATACAAGACAACACAGGTATAAGAAAAACTAAGATTTTATTATTAAAGAAGAGAACTTTTTAGTTAGTTATTTCATTATAAATCAAAATTCAATAATTATTATTAACAATCAAAGATCAATTCTTGTTCATATAATTGCTAGAAGTAAAATTTATTATTATTAAAGGAAAGCAAGCATTATAACTAATATATTAAGACTAATATGTTCCTGCTCACGCTATATAAAAAGATATGTTCCCCTTTATTTGTCAAACAAACGTAGCTAAATTCAATCTTTCTAAGAAAGAGTGTGTATTGCAAAATAAGGAAATTGTGTTAAAAAGGGAAAGGATTACAAAGATAAGTTCATTGGGTTCAAACATACCCTGAAAGGACATTGGCTTAAGCCGGATTCATAGCAACTTGATATTAATTCTAAAATTAGGACATTTCTTACACAACGTAGTCTAAGAGTCCAAAAACTATGTCTGAGGATAACAAACCTCCCCCACAGTCCTCAGGGCGGTGGTTGGAAGGTATGTCCTGGGGGCATGTAAGGTTTATATAGAGAAGGTGATCGTATAAACTTCGGAGGGGGCTCATTGGATTGGTAATCAGAATTTTTAGTAAGAGAGAGAGAGAGAGAGAGAGAGAGAGAGAGAGAGAGAGAGAGAGAGAGAGAGAGAGAGAGAGAGAGAGAGAGAGAGAGAGAGAGAGAGAGAGAGAGAGAGAGAGAGAGAGAGAGAGAGAGAGAGAGAGAGAGAGAGAGAGAGAGAGAGAGAGAGAGAGAGAGAGAGAGAGAGAGAGAGAGAGAGAGAGAGAAAGAGAGAGAGAGTGGGAGAGAGAGAGAGAGAGGAGAAAGAGAGAGAGAGTGGGAAGAGAGAGAGAGGGAAGAGAGAGAGAGAGAGGGGAGAGAGAGAGGGGGAGGGAGAGAGAGAGAGAGAGAGAGGGGGAGAGAAAGAGCCCTCGGGGCAAGCGTTGGCAGTTATGCCCTGGGGGATAATGAGGTATATTTAGAAAGAGTGATCGTATAAACTATGAAGGGGCACATTGGATTGGTAATCAGAAGGTCTAGTGCCCTTTTTCAGATTTCGAGTGATCAGAGGGTGGATACCCCGTCCCATACCTTGTGTTTTCCTGAAATGTATCGAACAGAAATTTTGAGATGGCCATATGTTATCGTAAAAACTTCAAAACAGTTCATTCGATTGAAAATTGAAAGGACCAGTGCCCTTTTTAATAGTCTAAAGTGACTGGAGGGCAACACACCCCCCTGCCCGGCCGACCCGGTCCGCACACCTCTCAACGAAACAGTTCGAGATATCAACGTTGTTAAACGTAAGCGGAGTGAGCGTACATTCTATCTGAGGATGACAACCCCCCCCCACAGCCCTCAGGGCAAGAGTTGGAAGTTATGTCCTGGGGACATATAAGGTATATATAGAAAGTGATCGTATAAGCTTTGGAGGTAGCTCACTTTATTTGTAATAAGAAGTTTTTTTGCCTTTTTTAAGATTCAGAGAGATCGGAGGGTGGATACCTCCCCCCCCCACACACATACACTTCGTATTTTCCCGAAATGCATCTGATAGAAATTTTGAGATGGTCATTTGTTGTCGTTTGAATTTTAAAAACAGCTCATTTGATTGGAAATTGAAACAGTGCCCTTTTTAAAAGTCGAAAGTGATTGTAGGGCAACTAACCCCCCTACCACACCCACCATTTCTCCAAACATTTCCAATCAAAATTTGAAATAACAATTTTGTTCAACGTAATCGAAAGGACCTGAAATTATGTCTTTGAGGAGGAAAACCCTCTCACCCCCCTCACAGCCCTCAGGGACCTCAAAGCCCTCAAGGCAAGGGTTGTAACAAGTATTTTGTTTTCAGTGAAGTGCAAATTGTGTTCTGGTTTTGACAAGGCATAGGGGTTATCAGCCCTAATCATATTTAATTTTTGCTCGTTTTGAGTTTGACTCGGCTATTTATTAGAATTTCTGTTCGTTTTAAGTTTTATTTATCTATTGTTAGTGATTTGTAGTAGTTTTACACTTGGAAGATTATTTGACTAAATTTTTGCTCATTCTTGGCTTAATGGAGCTTAGCCTAGTATTTGTATGCAGGAGAAAAATTTTCAGCAATTTTTAACAACATACACCCTTTTAAAAATCTGGACACAAATAGTACTGTTTAATTTAGTTTCATAGCTCCTCTAGTTGACCTGAAATGGAAAACTTGATACAATTTGAAAAAAAATATGTTTACTGTATTTGATAGCTTGTATAAACTACCGATATTTTTTTTTGTAAAATTTTTATAAGAAAAATGGGGTGGGTGGGGGTGGGTGGGGGGTTGTGGAAGGGGGATTAGTTGCCCTCAAATCACTTCCGACTATTAAAAAGGGCGTCAGCCCTTTCTATTTTCAATCGAATGAGCCCTTTTCGAAGTTCCCACGACAACTCCTTCGATACGAAGTGCAAAGGTCTAAACAACAACAACAACAACAAACAATACATTATGCCCACTTCGATCTTTTCTATAAAAATGTCAAGCCTTCCAATCACTTTCGACTATTAAAAAGGGAACTAGGCCTTTCAATTTTCCAATCGAATGAGCCCTTTTGGAAACGACAACGCTTTCTATAAACACCTTATATGCCCTCGGGACCTAAATTAAAACCCTTACCCTAAGGTATGTTAGGGAGGTTGTCATCCTATAAGACCGAATTTCCAGAACTTTCAACTACGTTAAACAACATGGCTATCTCAAAATTTTGATTGGATGTGTTTGGGGAAATAGTGGGCGAGAGAGGGGCGGTAGTTGCTCTCCGATCACTTTCAACTGTTAAAAAGGGCCCTAGCCCTTTCAATTTCCAATCAAATGAGCCCTTTGGAGGTTTCTACGACAAAACTTTCAATAAAAATCTTATATATCCCCAGGGCATAACTTACAACCCTTGCCCTGAGTGCTGGGGGTCGTCATTCTCAAAGACCTAATTTCCAGAACTTCCTACTACGTTGAAGAAAATGGCTATCTGAAAATTGTGATTGGATGGGTTTGGAGGAATGGTGGGCGTGAAAGGAGGGTTATTTATACTCCAATCACTTTTGACTATTACAAAGGGCACTAGCCCTCTCAATTTCGAATTGAATGAGCCCCTTTGAAGTTTTACGACAGCTCTATCTATAAAAACCTTATATGTCCCCAGGGCAGAATTTACAACCGTTGCCTTTGGGGCTCTGGGAGGTTTGTCATCCTTAAATACATAATTTCCACAACTTACAACTACGTTGATCAAAATGGCTATCTCTAAACTTTGATTGAATGTTTTTTGGGGAAATGGTGGGCGTAAGAGGGGGATTAATTACTCTCCCCTCACTTTCGACTATTAAATAGGGCAATTTCAATTTCCCATCAAATGAGCCCTTTTTGAAATTTCTATAACTACTTTCTATATAAACTTCCTTATATGGCCCCAGGGAATAACTTGCAACCCTTATACTAAGGACCCTGAGGGGGCTATGATCCTAAAAGAACGAATTTCTATAACTTTCAGATACGTTGATCAAAATGGATATCTCAAAATTTTGATTGGATGTCTGGGAAAATGGTGGGCGTGAGAGGGGTGTTAGTCGCTCTCCAATCACTTTCAACTAATAAAAAAGGCTCTAGCCCTTTCAATTTCCAATTGAATGAGCCCTTTTGAAGTTTCTACGCTTTCAATAATAACCTGAAACTCCCCCAGGGCAGAACTGACAACCCGTGCCCTGCGGGCTGTGGGGGGGGATGACTTCCTGTAATTCATAATTTCAAAAAATGTCACATACGGTGAATAAAATGACTATCTAAAATATTGATTGGATTTGTTTGGAGAAAAGATGGGCGTGAGAGGGGGGTTATGTGCCTTCAAATCACTTTTGACTATTAAAAGGGCACTAGCTCTTTGAATTTCCAATCGAATGAGTCCTTTTTCAAGTTTCTACGACAAAGATTTCAATAAAAACCTTATATGCCCCCAGGGCATAACTTATAACCCTTGCCCTTAAGACTGTGGGGGGAGTGTCCTGATCAAAGGTATAATTTTCTGAACTTTGAACTGCGTGGAACAAAATGGCCATCTAAAAATCTTTATTGGTTGTGTTTGGGGAAATGGCGGGCGTGGAAGGGGTGTTAGTTGCTTTCCAATGACTTTCGACTATTAAAAAGGACACTAGCCATTCCAATTTCCAATCGAATGAGCACTTTTTGAAGTTTCTATGACAACGTGTTATATAAAAACCTTATATGCCCCCTGGGCATAATTTACCACCCTTGCCCTGAGGGCTCTGGGGGTTTCATCCTCAAAGAGATATTTTCCAGAACTTAAAACTACGTTGAATAAAAAGGCTATCTCAGTTTTCATTATGTGTTTGAGGAAAAGGTGGGCATGAGAGGCGGTATAGTTGCCCTCTAATCACTTTCGACTATTAAAAGGGCAATAGCCCTTTGAATTTCCAATCGAATGAGCCCTTTTTGAAGTTTCTACGACAACACGTTACATCAAAACCTTATATGCCCCCAGGCCATAATTTACAACACTTGCCCTATGGGCTGTGGGGGACTGTCCTCAAAAACATAATTTCTATCCGGAAATCAACTACGCTGAACAAAGTAGTGCTCTCAAAATTTTGATTGGATGTGCTTCGGGACTTGGTGGGCGTGGAAGTGTTTTTAGTCACCTTCAAATCACTGTCTAATATAAAAAATAGCACAAGCCACTCCAATGTCCAATTGAATGAGCGCTTTTCGAAGTTTCTACAACAACTTCTTCGATACGAAGTGCCCTGCTCTAAAGGAACAAATTTATAAATAAGACCTTGTTCCGACATCGGTCTTATGTGCCCAAAGGGAAGCACTTAAAACACTAGCCCTGAGTGTTGTCAGGGAGTGTCCTCCTCTTTACTTAGTACCCGTTTCTTGTCTCATTCTCGAGTGTCCCCGTTCTTTACTTAGGCAGCGCGATCGTACTGCCTATGATTTATGCAACAACTTTCTATATAAACCTTATATGCCCCCAAGGCATAACTTACAACCCTTGCGCTGAGGTTTCTGAGGGGGTTATCACCCTAAATGGCCTAATTTTCCAGAACGTTCAACTACGTTGAACAAAATGGATCTCTGAAAATTGTGGGTGGATATGTTTGGGAAAATGGTGGACGTGAGAGGGGCTTTAATAGCAATCAAATCACTTTCAACGATTAAAAAAGGCACTAGCCATTTCAATTTCCAATTGAATGAGCCCTTTTAAAGTTTCTACGACAACGCTTTCAATAAAAACTTTATATGCCCCAGGGTATAACTTACAACCCTTACCCTGAGGGCTTTGGGGAGAGGGTTGTCATCTTTAAAGTCCTAATTTCCAAAACTTTCAACTACGTTGAATAAAATGCCTATCTAAAAATTTTGATTGGATGTGTTTGGGGAAAAGGTGGGCGTGAGAGGGGGGTTAATTGCCCTCAAATCACTTTCGACTATTAAAAAGGGAACTACCCTTTTGAATTTCAAATCGAATGAGCCCCTTTTCAAATTTCTACGAAAAAGATCAAACAGTTCGTGGTAACGAACTGTAAGTAAGGAGCGACCTGGCTCAATGGTAACCGAAACTGTAAAACTTTTGATACCAATAGATACATCAAAAGAATCAGATCTTAATGCTGATTTCAAATATATAAGTTTCATCAAGTTTAGTCCTACCTATCAAAAGTTAATAGCCTGAGAAAATTTGGCTGTTTTTTGAAAAAAAGGGGAAAAGACCCCCAAAAAGTTACACACCCCTAATTAAAAACACACAATTATATTAATATTAAAAGATAAAAATAATGGGGTGTGTGCCCTCTGCTAAATAAAAAAATTTGGAATTTTGTATTTTTTTTTTTTGCCCTTATTAATTTAGGCTTGGGGGGGTGTGTTGGTTTTGTTTTTTTTTTTTTTACAAGGGGTGTTAGTATAGACCCAGTGGTCCTAGAATATTGTGGGAGGACAAATTGGAACGGGAATTAAAAGTTCTAGTGTCCTTTTTAAGTGACCCAAAAAATGGAGGGCAACTAGGCCCCCTCCCATTCTCATTTTTTCCCAAAATCACCCGATCAAAATTTTGAGATAGCCATTTTGTTCAGCATCGTAGAAAATATAATAAATATGTCTTTTAGGATGACTTAATCCCCCAAAGTCCCCGGGGGGAGGGCTGAAAGCTGAAAGTTATGAACTTTACCTAATATTAACATATAGTTTTGGTTATTGGGACGTATACAGACGTGTTCAGCGGGGATTTTTTCTGGTACTGGGGGGGAGGGGGTCCGGGGTTATGAGGGCGGATCTTAACCCCCAGGAAGTTTTTATTGGAGAAGGGACATTGATATGAAGGGGGCGCCGGATTTCCCACCATTATTTAAAAAAAGATCAGAAACTATATATATAAAAAAACAAGTTTTTTAACTGAAAGTAAGGAGCAACATCAAAACTTAAAACGACAGAAAACATAACGTATATGATTGGGTTCATCCCCTAGTCAATACCTCGCTCTTTAAACTAAAGATTATTAAGTACTTTCATAAGAGCTATTTATTCTAATTAACGGCATTTGTGATTAAGGGGTAATTTCTGAAGAATTGGAACAAAATTCAAACTTTAGCATAAAGAGCAAGGTATTGACTAGGGGCGAATACGTATATTTATTACTAATAAAAACGTTCGTAAATAAAATTAAACAGGTTTCGAGAAAGCCATTTAACCAAATAAAAGTATAATTGATATTCAATTTTTTTTAAATTATTCATATACGTTGAGCCAAAATCAAAACCTGCATTAATTCAAAAAAGTTCAAAATTAAATAAAAAAACATTTTTTTTTAACTTAAAGTAAGGAACGACGTTAAAACTTAAAACGAACAGAAATTATTCCGTATATGAAAGGGGCTGTCCCCTGCTCAACGCCTCGCTCTTTACGCTAAAGTTTGACTTTCGCCCAACTCTATTTTTTTTTAACAATAAAAAACTTTAGCGTAAAGAGCGAGGCGTTGAGGAGGGGACAGCCCCTTTCATATACGGAATAATTTCTGTTCGTTTTAAGTTTTAACGTGGTTCCTTACTTTCAGTAAAAAAAAACTTGTTTTTTTTTAATTTAATTTCAATAAAACCCTTATATGCCCCCAGCGCATAACTTGAAACCCTTGCCCTGAGGGTTGTGGGGGAGTGTCCTAAACAAGTGGTTTCCGCACCCTTGCTAATTTATAAACTTGATAACTGAATGACAACCATATTTTCATTGGCAGTCTGTTGCTATTATCTGGTTTTTAATTACTGTCCTAAAATTTATAATTGCTTTGATCTGCTTTCTGGAATTATTGCTTTCTGGAATAGACATTATACTAGCAAAAACATGGGACCCATAGATTCGCATTCAACACTATTCCCATATGCAATGACTGCTACCGTGGTAATACCGCATCCCAGATCCCCTCCCAAATATGGTTCGATATAGCCCTAGTCAAACAGTTCGTGGTAACGAACTTTAAGTAAGGAGCGACCCGGCTCAATAGTAACCAAAACTCTAAAAAACAGAGTTTTGATACCAGTAGATATACCAGAAGTTGAATTTTTATGCTTATTTTAAATATGTAAGTTTCATTAAGTTTAGTCTTACCCGAGGGTGATCGTATCGACTCATTGGTCTTAGAAGATCTTGAGAGGGCTCATTAAAACGGAAATTAAAAGTTCTAGTGCCCTTTTTAAGTAACCAAAAAAATTGGAGGGGAACTAGGTCCCCTTACACGCCCCTTTTATCGCAAAACGGTCTAAACAAAATTTTGAGATAGCCATTTTCTTCAGCATAGTTAAAAGGCAGGGGCGTAGCTCCAGCATTTTTATTAAGGGGGCAAACAAGTTCCACATCCAGAGAGTCAAGGAGCATGGGCTATATAATAGCTTTTTTCAATTTATTGGGGGGCAACTGCCCTCCTTGCAACCCCCAAACGACGCTACTGTTGAAAGGCCAAATAACTATGCCTTTGGAGATATCTTGACCCCCCACAGCCACAGGGAAAGGTCTTTACGTTACAAAATTTGCCCATTATTCACGTATAGTATTTGTTATTGGGAAGTTTGCATACATTTTTCAGGGGGGGGGGTTTCTGCTGGTGTGATTCTCCACGGGTGTAATTTTCCATGGGGAGGGTAGTTTCCAGGCGGTAAATTTTGCAGGGGAAATTTTAAACTAGGGGAATTTGCCAGAATTCCTATACGAAAATTCTTCTTAGTTATTGCTTTCCTATTACCGACTCAATTTTACGCGTGGAGATGTTAAGGGTACTTGTCCGAGGTAAATTTTCACCAGGACTGGATTATCTAGAGAATAAATCTGTGAGCAAGAGGGATTTATCCGTGGAGATGTTGCCAGATATCCTGGTATTACTTAAAAAACGATCAGAAATTAAATAAAAAACAAGTTTTTCAACCGAAAGTAAGGAGCAACTTGAAAACTTAAAAAAAAACAGAAATTACTACGTATGTGAGGGGACTTTCTCCTCCTCAACACCCCGCTCTTAACGCTAAAATTTGAATTATGTCCCAATTCCTTAAGAACGACTCCCGAAACACTGTTCGTTTAATTAGAACATTAAGAAGCTTTTTTTAAAGTTCTAAAAAACTAGCGTGAAGAGCGAGGTGTTAAGGAGTAGCAAGCCCCATCATATACGCAACAATTTCTTTTCCTTTTAAGTTTTAATGCTGCTCCTTACTTTCAGTTGAAAAAACTTTTTTTTTAAATTTAATTTCTATACAAAACTGTTACTTCCTTTGTTGGCTGGCATGATTTTTTGGCGCCTTTCTGATCATTTTTGGCTTCATAGCGCAAAAAATGTAGTTTGAAAAAGAATATCAGTAACTTTGTATAGAACTTAGGGCTATATCTTGGCTCCTAGGGGGGAGGACGCAATAGTCACGTTAGTGACCATGGGTAATAGATCGGTGCATTGCATGCTCTTTTGTTGCTACAGTGATGGATTCAAAAGAGGCCGTGCACAATCGTGCTAATAACTAAAGCTCCCCCCCCCAAAAAAAAAATTTACCAGGGACTTGTTCAATATTTGAGGGCCACTTAGAGTCATACAGCTTACTCGCATTATCTCCCGATCAAGCATTGAGTCAACATACTCATAATACAATCAAGGAATAAATCACCCTAAGGGGTGAATCTATTAGTGAGCGGGTTGTAAATGGGCGTGTTTCAAATTCGCCTGGTCTGTGTCTTCAATGTTAAGAATTTAAGTAGATTAACCTTAATAGAACAGCACCAATGTATGTCCCGGGAAGGTATTTTGCAGTACCTACCTATATTCCCTCTTCCTCTAGAGGGTCCTCAAATTTGCCTACGTGAGAGGTCTATTACCTATTTAAATTTACACAAAACAACATTTTACCTTAATTTTCAGTTATCAGTTTCTTTTTCTTTGGCTTTAGTTCAGAAAATGCAATTCATGTTATTTGAGTAGAATTTTAAGCCATATCGATGGTTTTTTTTTAAATTTAAGAAATGTATTTGCATGACTTTAAAACCTTATAAATTGGGATTGAGCAAAGTTTTGAGGCTGAAAAGGTACTGGTGAATTATATGGACACTTCTAAAAAGTCAAGTTTGGTTAATGCTAATGAAATAAAATGGTAGGCTACTGGTGCGTTATATGGACACTTATATATTGTGCAAGGAAACCAGTCACGAAAAACCCGCCAGATAGGTTAATTGTAAGAGACCGCTATAGAGAAATGCAATGCAAAGCGTGGTTTTCATTGCGTTTGCAATATTTACTGTTGTTTGTGGGGTTAGGGGGGAGGGACCTAGGTTAGGTTACGTATTTAATATATGCTATGCTTTACCCCCCATCCCCTAATATGCAAATATATAGCCCAAATTCGTTTATAAACTATTATATATGCATCTTATTTTATTTTATTTCATTAGCATTAACCAAACTAGCACTAAGCCTATATAAAAGAGTCCGTTTAGTACTAGAGTACCAAAAATAGGGCATCGAGTGGTATGTTCACTTTATTCGTAAGTCAATATTATGAGCTACGAAATATTCATCCATACTTTAGCCTCTAGACCCATCCCTGAAAGTTTCATTTTCCTAACCCAACCTCTTTCCAAGATAGCCAAAAGAAGCTAAAGTTGAATTTTACCGACCCTAAATTGTTGTAAAGGGGGAAGAGGGTATTAAACGCAAGTAGGCTAGTAGACTAGCACTGCAAGTCTGATTAGCATAATACTAACTTCTTGAATCTAATGAAGTGAGAATTTGCTTATTACAGTATTTAGTCCAGAATTAGTAATTTATAAGCTTGTTATACAATTATGATTGATTCTAAAGCTTTCCCAGAATATTTCAAAACCTCTTTCCCGGAAAAATGGAATTTACTTACTTTTTTTTACCAGAACTTCAATATGCTACACTTGTCTTTCTCAACTGAAACAAGTCAACTGTCAAGATTGCGTGTGTTAGTAATACGTCTGCAATGCAACTTCGGTACCAGTGTAACATCTAAGCTATAACAGAATGAAATGTATCTTATTCTTATCGGTGTTGAAAGTTCGAAATTCGAGAAAGATAGGGTGGATAGAATGGTTTTCAACTTTTCAACTGTTCGTCAGTTCAGGGGCTCACAACTCATAAGGGACATACGCAAGTCACTTTCAAAGGTTACTGGCCCGGTCAAGGCCGTACCCCGACTTGTAAAAACGGAACTAAATGGATATGAACAAATTTTGTATGCGTTTTTTGTGTTTTGTTTTTATAACCCCCCCCCCCCCCCCAATTTATTTTTAGTAACTCCCTCCGAAAAAATCCTGGGTACGCCCTTGGGTCCGGTTAGCATTATGGAAGGTTTGGAGGGACGGGAATGCTATTATTTGAAGACTTGGGGACTAACGGGTAAATTTACATTATAACTAAGAACTCAGATGGGAAAAGCAGGAATTTGCCATTCGATTCTTTATTATATATCGACATTTCAAAATGTTACAGAAATTGCCGTCACAAATGCGTTTCATCCTCTTTCCCATACTGGGACTGGATAAAGCCCTAAATTCTATACAGAAGTTTTCTAATTTAGTTTTTTTTTCAAATTGGCTTTATCTGGCATATGGTGAAATTTTAGACGAATTTTGAGCTGCTTATGGAGTTACGTTAATACTAAGGTCGGTCAATTTGACGAGATGTGTCTATCGAAGCCTATATCTAGGTAACCATTAGCGATAGGAAGTCAAATTTTCTACCAAAAGTTGGTTCGTCTATTCCAGTATTTAAAAAAAAGTAACAAACTAATAAAATCGTACATTCTACACAAACATCTGTAATGTGGTTTTAGGAAACAGTTCGCCTGCAAGCCTTGCAAGCGGTTGACGATTTGCGATCAACCTGAGATGGGCATAATTTACAGTTCACTCGTCTAGGAAGTCAAGAGGGACATTTGGTTGAAACGGAAGTCACATGAAGTATTTTAAGGTAGCTTCACTTATTTGGAGTGGCAAACATGGCCATTCTGCAGGTGCTTCAAATTGGGGGTAGCCAAATTATGGTAAAATTCATCACTTGCTCTCCGAGGTTTACTGACTATTCCCCTAAGCGACTCGTGTTCTTATAGTAGATTAAATAAAAAAAAACACGTTTTTTAAACTGAAAGTAAGGAGCGACATTAAAACTAAAAACGAACAGAAATTATTCCGTATATGAAAGGGGCTGTCCCCTCCTCAACGCCTCGCTCTTTACGCTAAAGTTTTTTATTGTTTTAAAAAATAAAGTTGTGAGACAGAGTCAAACTTTAGCGTAAATAGCGTGGCGTTGTGGAGGGGAAAGTCTCTTTAATATACGTATTACTTCTTGTTTTTTTTAAGTTTTAATGTTACTCCTTACTTTCATTTTAAAAAACTTTTTTTTTTTTATTTAATCTATTATCGTTTTTTATTTAATGAATATTTTGTTTTCATCCCAATTTTAATTTTATTTTTATAAATGGATGTATTTACAAATCAACTTACGTAACTAACTTCTATATTCGTATATTTTTCTTCTGGCAAAAAATACAAAGTTGCAGATTTTTGCAGATATGAGCTTGAAACCTATGTAATAGGGTTTTCTGATACGCTGAATCTGACGGTGTGATTTTCATTAAAATTCTTTCACTTGTAGGGGATGTTTCCCCCTCTTTAAAAAATCGAGTAAATTTTCTCAGGCTCGTAGCCTTTGATGAGTAATACTAAGCTTAATAAAATTTATATATTTAGAATCAGCATTATAAACACATTCTTTTGATACATTTATTGACATCAAAATTCCGTTTTTAAAAGTTTCGATTACTATTAAGCCGTATCGCTTGTTTTTTTATTGTTTTTTTTTATTACGTATATGTTATTACGTATATGAGGGGGTTCTCCCCTTAGTCAATACCACACTCTTTAAGTTAAAATTAAAAAAAAAATTTGTTTAACAAAACACTGAATTACATAGGCCGTTTAATTAGAATATATATCTATTTTTAAAGCACTAAAAAAAAAAATGTATCTTAAATATCTTGTTATGTAATTGGGGGAGAGCCCCATCACATAAGGTATAATTTACGTTCTTTTTAAGTTATAATATTCCTTCTTATATTTTAGTTGAAAAAACTTGTTTTTTTTTTATTTAATTTCTGATCGTTTTTTAAATAATGATTGATACGGCGCCCCTTCATAGAAATGTCCCTTAACCCAAAGAAAAATCCTCCCCGGACCTATTCTCCATAGTAACCCCTCCAATAGCCCCCCCCCCTCCAGAAAAAAATCCTTCCTGAAAATGGTTGTATACTTCCCAATAACCAATAAATAATGCTGGCAAGTCCGGCGCCCCCTTCATGGCAATTTCCCTTCCCCCATGAAAAATTTCTTCATGAAAAGATCCTCTAACATAACCACCAACCCCCCCATACCTACCCCAAACCGAAAAAAAACTCCAGAAAACATCTGTATACATACCAAAAAACAAAAATATATGTTAAAATTGGGTAAAGTTCATAAATATTAGCCCTCTCTCTGGGAACTTCGGGAGATTAAGTCATCTTAAAAGACATATTTATCATATTTTCGACCATGCTGAACAAAATGGCTATCTCAAAATTTTGTTCGGGTGACTTTGGGAAAAAAAATAAGCGTGGGAGGGGGCCTAGTTGCCCTCCATTTTTTCGGTCACTTAAAAAGGGCACTAGAACTTTTAATTTCCGTTCCAATGAGCCCTCCCACGATATTCTAGGACCACTGGGTCGATACGATCACCCCTGGGAAAAAAACAACAAAAGACAAACAAACAAATAAACACGCATCCGTGATCTTTCTTCTGGCAAAAAATGCAAAATTCCCCATTTTTGTAGATGGGAACTTGAAACCTCTACAGTAGGGTTCTCTGATACGGTGAATATGATGGTGTGATTTTCATTAAGGTTCTATAACTTTTAGTGGGTCTTTCCTCCTTTTTTTGAAAATCAGCCAAATTTTCTCAGGCGCGTAACTTTTGATGGGTTGCACTAAACTTGATGAAAGTTATATATTTGAAATCAGCATTGAAATTTTATTCTTTTCATATATCTATTGGTATCAAAAACCCGTTTTCTAGACCTTCGGTTACCATTGAGCCGGGTCGCTCCTTACTTACAGTTCGTTACCACGAACTGTTTGATGATAAAAGATTTTATGGATATTGCGTTCAGCGTGCCGTACATGATGCTTGATGTGAACATAATGCATGAAGCGAAGCTGAACGAAATCTGTACAGTTTTCTCGAACAGCTCAGAGTGCTGTAGGCTACATTTTATCAAATGCGTCATAAATAATTTCTGATGTGTCCACACGGTACTTTGTCTAGCTGTAGGTCTTTGGTATTTCCTATTCATTTTTCTAGATAGTCCCTATGCCTGTCAACTTAAACGGGTCTTAAAGAGATTCGTCTTAGGAAGAGAGGGAGACTGGAAAACCAATTATCTATGGTTACATTTCTACTGCTACCTGCCCAGGGTCAGCATAGCTCTTTCGCAAACTAGCTCGCTAGTTATTCCCCATTGGTCGAATATCCTTTTCCAATGTATAGGGTAGAGTATAAAGGGTAGGGTACAAAAGGTTTTAATTATCAGTTTAAACAAGTTAACGCTTCTGTTTCCTAAACAAAGATGCAAAACCACACTTCCCACAAATTCAAGGACGGCCAAAAAATCACACTAATACTCGGCTCCAGTCACTTTGGCCAATACTCACCTTATATCTCTGACGGTTCTAGACGTTTACCCCCCCCCCCGGTGATTAACCCCCGGAAAATACCCCCCGTGGAAAATAAGGCTTTCCAAATTTGAGAAATCTATTCGAGTTTAATTTTTTTATTTCCATAGAGGGAAGGATTTTTGGTACTGGTGTATTATGGGCAACTCACTCAAGTTTACGCTGTGTAAAATTCGCCAAAACACCAGTTTTTTCGTTAGTTTCTTCGTTACTTTAGAAATAAATTTGGGCTATAGATTTGCATATTAGGGTGGGGGTGAAGTATAGCGGGTCTGCATGCAAAATGTGTTTGGCACAATTATTCTGCATATTAGATACATAGATAGAGAAGTGTATTTTAAAGCCAAATATACGGCCATGATCCATGAACATAGTAAAATAACATAAATGAAAGGCACAAATAACATAAACTTTGATCATAGATCATCATAAAACACTCAAATGAAACACTACATTAAACTTATAATATTAGCCTACTTAATACTTTTAAAAACATTCATTGAAAAAACAAAACAAAAACACTTAACACTAGGAAAAACACTTAAATGAAACATTACATTTACTTTATACTGGGATTTTTTTTTTTTTTTAGTTAACAAAATTTCAAGATAGGCCTACCTCATTATTCTTCTTTAATTTTTTATTGGCCAGACATCGAAATAATTTTTTTATTTCTTAAAACTGTCCAAATCATTTACCCCCCTCCCCAAGCTGTGCCATTCTATAGAATAAATTATATAATTCCCAGATATTATGTCACTTGTCTTTGTATTGTCTCGAGCTAATCTGAAAAAAAACTAACAAAGACAACGGTTTTGTTGTTAAGTTTTAAACAACTTAAACTTAAAAGAGTGCGCAAAAATACACAGTACAAAAAATCCTTTCCCCGACGGAAATTAAAAAAATAAAACTTAAATAAAATTCTCCCGTTTGAAAAGGCTTTTTTTCCACGGAGGGGGGGGGTATTTACAGGGGGATTCAAGTTTTTGGACAGTTTGAAGTCAGAAAATAATTCTTTCTCAGTATATAGCACTGTATATAAATAATATGACAGCACGATCTTTCCCTATCTCAACCATTATAAAAACCCGGACCGAGATGCAAGTGCTCCGGAGAACATTTAAATTTTAAACAACTATAAACATAAGCGACATTCGATTTTTTCACGGGTAGACAAGTCATATTTCTCTTGAACGAGAAACTATAAACAAACTCTACATGATAGGCTGTGCAATGTTTAGTTAAACAGAATTTTGAACTTCATCAACTTAAATCGTGATTTAAGCCTCACCTTAAAATTTCTTTCTTAAGGTTAAGTTTAGTTTAATTTTCAAAATTAAACTTGTAGCTTGCAGCCGCCTGTCGATATATATCGTAATTTTTTTTTCGAAACAAAATCGTCTGGAAGAACTAAGCTTCTAAACAGGACAGAAAGCACAAGAAAAATAATACAAAAAAACATTAAGTCTCTAGAAAGCAGCATCCCAACATAAGCAAAAACTTGGGGGAAGAGTATCAGATAGCTTTCCCAAGGATTGTGAAATTTCCTAAGTGTATTTTTGAATTTAATTCAGTTTTTTATTTGCATGTTGACCCCTGGAAAACTGAAGAAAGCTAGCATTATTTTTTTGCATTAATTCATCTTTATGCTTGTTCTTAATAGCGTAAATTGAATGGTGTTCCTCAACATTTTTCCTACTTGGTTTTTATCGTTTCACGGAAGTATGTTAAAATTCTAGTTTAGCAACTTTTTTCTATCTTGGAAGGGGGTTTGGTAAATAAAATGAAGCTTTCAGTAATGAATTCAGGGCCAAAAACACACTCTGGGAAGGTATTGCCAAGCTTCTGTGTAAACCCTTTTCTTATTTCTAAGTCCTCAAAATTTGCCTACTTGACAGGTACCTATTAGAATTTTGACAAAACAACATTTTACCTTAATTTTCAGTTATAAATTTCTTTTTCTCTGGTTTTACTTCTCAAAATGCAATTCCTGTTATTTGAGTAGAATTTAAGCCATAACAATGTTTTTTTTCTAAATTTAGGAAATATATTTCAAGAACTTTGAAACCTCATAAATTGGGATTGAGCAAAGTTGTAAAGCTAAAAACAGTTTTCCCGTTTTTCAAGGTTTCACTTTCATAGCACAAAGATTTTTAAAGGTCGTCAAAGGTCACTGCTCTCTAAAGGGAGAAGGAATGGAGGTAGGTACTTCCAAATACCTTCCCAGGACAGACTTAAGTGTGTAGACTCATCCCTGAAAGTTTCATTTTCCAAACCTAACCCCTTTCAAAGATAGCAAAAAGTAGCTAATCTAGAACTTTACCGGAAATATTTTCTTCCGCTAAACTATGTCTATAAGATAAATTTTCTTTCTAGTAAGTGTCAAAATAGGAGGTTTACTGAGGTACCTGTCCCTTAAATCCCTGGTTAATTACTTTTAAAATGTGTAAATCAATAAATATACGTGCATTGGTACCGTCCTACGTTTAAATTTTTAATTTAAATTTTGAATAAAATTTGAATAAACTTAAAAAATTGGTAATGAATGGTAATTTTGGTAAAAAGTCCTTGTTAATATTACTACAAAAGAATTTCGGTTGGATAAAAAGTATTATTATTGTTTATATTGATGGAAATTATGTGAAACTTATGATCTTCTACATAATTGAAGCCATCATAACCTCTGCAATAGGACTTTCTTATCGAAAAATAGATTACATTCATTTGTTTAAATACATTGAAGTACATCATATAAATAGAAAAAGAAAAATATTACCATTTAAAATTGCTGAACACTAAGTTCCTAGCAGTATTTGCAATTCCAAAGAAATTTACTGGCGGGGCTGATTATGCATTGACTTGCCTTTTCCACCTCCGTGCTGGTAGAAATCGGAATGTAACATTTTATCTGTATAGAGAAACAATTTAATTAATTCCTACTCCCCCTATCTCTTGACAAATGAAACTCAGAGAGGAAAGAAAATAACAAAATGAAAAATAAAAACAAAAAAGGTGAAGAAACGAGAATTTATCTGAAGCCTTGTGAAGTATAAGCAGATTGTCCATTAAAATGTACTTCTTAGGGATCTACCCTACCCCCACCTAAACAAGAACTCATCCCTTCCTCATTATAGCTGATACGCAATAACACATCGCCAAATATAGCCTAATATCATTACAAATAAAGCGAATCAACTTGGTTGAATCCAGTACTGCCACCATGTGGCATTACTTCTTTTACAACTAGAAAGCCTAAAATATAGTTATTTATGCTTTTAAATCAATTAGCTTTACAGAATTTTAAATTGATTGCAAATCCGGAGTAAATTCGTAGTTCTGTGCCCTAAAATAGCAAGAAAACAAGAATCCTGGTCCAATCTGTACGGTCACTTAAAAAAGAGCTTTAAATTTACGCTTGAATGAGCTCCCTCAAAATAATCTAAAACCTTCAGTTTTATACAAACTCTTTTGGTAAAAAACAAAACAAATAAACATGCATCGGAGATGTTTCTTCTGAAAAAAAAAGAAAAAAAAAGCGAAAGTCACAATTTGGAATATTGTATATTTAAACCTCTATTGATGGGTTATATGAACTTATGTATCTAATAAGTATATTTTCAATAAGATGGCTTTCTTTAGGGGCGGGGGTGTTGTTTTTGTAATTTTTAATTCTCATGAAGGGCACGATTATTTTATTTTTTTAATAAAAATATTAAAAAATAAAATTATTACAAATAATAAAAAAATACTGAAAAATAGTACCAAACACCAAACCCCCAATTATATTTTGTCTTTTGCCCCCCGCCCCCCTGGATAAATGTCGGCCAGTTCCACTGTGATTATCCACACCCCATTTTACATAGTGCGTTGGTTTTAACAAGATTTAAATGATAATATTTTCGTGTTGAATTTTAACAATGCTCATGTTTTCTTGTTTCAAGGGTCACTCCTCCATTTGTGCCCCCAAGAAACACTCCTATACAAATTTGTTCGATGATTTCACTTGGAAAACATTTCTGAAAAATACCTTTTGCCCCCTCCAAAATTCGTGTGGATTGGTGCCACTGCTGAGAAATAGGTAGGAAGTAGAGGAATGAGCACGAACAAAACTTCTAGAGACTTTATTTAGGCTCGAAATACATTCCTGAGTTTATTCTGCTTATTCAACTTACCCACATTCAAATATAGCGAATAGCTCATAATCTGGGTTCTTACCTACTTTATCTAAATTTCAGTTATGTTTAGTAAAGCTGTTCTCAGCTGAAATACAAAGTTCACATTAAAACGAAAATCCCCTACTGTGTCCTATTACTGCCTCTTTCAATTGCAAAACCCAACTGAAACCCATTTGATGACACGACGTTTGATCAGAGGCAACGCTCTAGCGTTGCCCATACGCCTCCCATGTTTTGTTATTATTATTTTTTTATCCCCAGAGACACTTCATACGGAAGGGGCGTCGTAGAAGCTTCAAAAGGGGTTCATTCGAATTGAAATCGAGAGTCCTAGTGCCCTTTTAAGGTTCAAAAGTGATCCGAGGGCAACTAGACCCCCACGCCCATCATTTGGGTAATTGTCCAGGGTAAATCTGCACCGCTATTGAATTATCTAGAGAGTAAATCCTTGGGGAGAAGGGATTTTTCCGTGGAGGAATAGTCAGATTTCCTGGCACTATTTAAAAAAGGCAAAAAATTAAATTAAAAAACAAGTTTTTTTCAAAAAACAAGTTTTTTTCAGCTGTAAGCAAGGAGCAAAATTAAAACCTAAAACGAAGAAAAATTATTACGCGTGTGAGGGGGTTACTCCTCCTCAAAACATCACTCTTTACGCTAAAGTTTGAATTCTGTCCAAATCTTTTAAGAACGACTCCTGAAACACTATGTTCGTTTAATTAGAACAATAAAAAGTTTTTTTAAGTACTAATTACCTTTAGCGTAAAGAGCGAGGTGTTTTGGAGGAGTAACCACCTCATATACGTAATTACTTCTGTTTGTTTTTATGTTTTAATGCTGCTCCTTACTTTCAGTTGAAAAAAAATGTTTTTTCATTTAATTCTTTAAGGATTTGGACAAAATTCAAACTTTAGCGTAAAGTGTGAGGTATTGACGAGGAGGTAACCCACCTCATATACCTAATAATTTCCGTTCGTTTAAATGTTGCTCCTTAATTTCAGTTGAAAAAAAACTACTTTTTTTAATTTAATAAAAACCAGAAGTTGAAAACAATACAAAGTATACATCATGCTGATTTCGTGTCATGTTGTTTCTGTGTCCGTAATTAAATAAAAAAAAGTGTTTTTATCTGAAAGTAAGGAGTGACATTAAAACTTAAAACGAACAGAAATTATTCCGTATATGAAAGGGACTGCTTTTTAAAGACTCTACTTTCTAAAGTAATAAAAAACTTTGGTGTAAAGAGCGTGGCGTTGAGGAGGGGACAGCCTCTTTCATATACGGAATAATTTATGTTCGTACTTAAGTTTTATTATCGTTCCTTAGTTTCAGTTAAAAAAAACTTTTTTTTTATAATTTAATTATATTAAAAAGACCATGACTTATAAGAACGGCACTGTTGAAAACTACCCCAGTCAAATGTAAGTCCGAATCGGCAGAACCATAATTTATACTCGATTTAGTACCATTTTGCTAACTTGGACAAAAACTATTTTCCTGCTCATAGGCAGATGTTGTAAAGAATGATGTTGATACAATGTATTATTTATCTCTTTTTTTAGTTTTTTTTTTTTTTTTTTATGCCAGGGCACTTGGTATAGAAGGATTTTTCATAGAAACTTCTAAAATATCAAATTCTAAATAAAATTTATAGTTTATGCAGCAAAAAATAACAATACAAGTTAGTCCTTAGCTGGCATTTTGAGTAGGTTTTCTTGTATGGGGTTATTAGTGTATCAAAGTCATGGGAAAATACTTAATTTGAGCTCTATATTTGAACGTTAAGAGGAGGGGGAGGGGGGGGGGTGAAAAACTGGAACTGTGTTATTGAATAAATTGAATAAGTATTTTAGTAGTTTTAAAAATTGTTTTTCAGAATTTAGTAGTGATTCCTTTTGACCAGGCCTAACTGTATAATAATACCTTCTTGTTGGCTATTCATTACACATTTAAAGACCAGAGACTCGCAGGGCTGATTTTATGCAGCCTAGAAATTGGAGCAAAGGCTTAATTTCAGTATCTTCCGGTTAGCTCACTTATAAGATAGATAAGAAATGAAAAAACGTTAGAATCAGAATTTCATACTGAATCCGAGCATAACATTCATTTGCGTTAGAAATATGGTTGAAAATATTATAACTATGTCTTTTAGGATGACTTAATCCCTCAAAGCCCCCAGGGGGAGGGCTGGAAGTTTTGAACTTTACCAACTTTTAAAATTGAGTATTGTGTTTTGGTAAGTAAACCGTACATCCTTTTTCAGGGTTTTTTTTGCGGGGGGGGGGGGGTGGGGTCGGGGGTTATGTGGGAGGATCTTTCCATGAAGGAAGTTTTCATGGGGGAAGGGACATTGCTATGAAGGGGACGCCGGACTTCCCAGCATTAATAAAAAAGATCAGAAATTAAATATAAAAAAACAAGGTTTTCAACTGCAACAGCAGCAACATCAAAACTTTAAACGAACAGAAAATATTACATATATGATTGGGTTCACCCCCTAGTCAATAACTCACTCTTTAATCCATAGATTTTTTAGTACTTTCATAAGAGCTATTTATTCTAATCAACGGCCTTTGTGATTAAGCGGTCAGTTTTAAAGAATTGGAACAAAATTCTTTCGCTTAAAGAGCAAGGTATTGACTAGGGGGCGAACCCCCTAATTTACGTATTAAAAATATATGAATATAGAAGTTCGTTACGTAAATTAATTCGTAAGTTACTTATATTTATTACTAATAAAAACGTTCGTAAATAAAATGAAACAAGTTTTGAGAAAGCCATTTAACCAAATAAAATTAAATTAAAATGAAAATTTTGTTTTAATTATTCATGTACTGTGAGCCAAGAATCAAAACCTCCATGCATTCAAAAACGTTCAAAAATTAAATAAAAAAATAATTTTTTTTAACTGAAAGTAAGGAGTGACATTAAAACTTAGAACGAAGAGAAATTAGTACCTATATGACAGGGGCTGTCCTCTCCTCACCGCCTTGCTCTTTACGCTAAAGTTTGACTTTCTCACAACTCTATTTTTTTAAACAATAAAAAACTTTAGCGTAAAGAGCATAGCGTTAAGGAGGGGACAGCCTTCATTTACGGAATAATTTGTTCGTTTTAAGTTTTAACGTCGCTCCTTACTTTCAGTTAAAAAAACTTGTTTTTTTTATTTAATCACACAAAAACCAAGATGCCCATCCAAAATATTACATAGTGATTACTTGTGAGTTCAGATCAGTTTAGGTTCTAGCCTGTGCTTTTTTTGCTAACTTACAACCCCGGAAATACTTTAGCATGAACCCTTATGCTAATAGGGCCCAAAATTAAGCAGCCACCATGCCCATAAGTCCCTTTTGTATAAAAAAAGGAATATTAATATTCATCACTATCCAGTTTCATTGCAACCTTAATCGGTAAGCACCAATAAAAGGTTTAAGTCTACACCCGAAGTTTTCAAAATATCAAAGGCAAGAAGGCATATGGCCATTTTTATGACTCGAGAGGCGATCAAATATGATTATCTTGAAAGATCCCCGACATAAACAGTCATCTAGTTTATTAATTTATTTCGCCTGAAAACTCAAAATTCGGGCATTTGTCGCCAAACCATATTCAGTAAATTTTTGTGTTGACTTGTAAACCGTGCTGTTGATGAGGGTTGAGAGTTGGCATAATGATGTGAGGGTAATATATAGAGGGGTGTAATATATAAATGTAGATAAGTCATTATATTGTAATGACTTGGCGGGTGTTTGCCAGGCCTAATCCTGGGGGGGGGGCGGGGGGTCACCCGGTTTGAACCCCCCCCCCCCCGCCGAAATTTTTGACTGAGTCGAAAATAAGTCAAAAATTAGTAAAATCTAGGTAAAAATCAGTATAATTAGTCGAAAACTGAGTAAAAAATTAGTAACCCCCCCCGACAAAGTCAAAAATTATTACCCCCCCCCCCCGAAAAATAATCCTGGATCCGCCCTTGGGTGTTTGTCATAACAATCAGGCGTTTTGAGAAAATTGAATCTGCAGAGACTACCATTACAACTGATTTATACTGCTCTTAATAATTCTTTTGCAGCCCATTTATAATTGGAAATAATATCCTAGTTCTAGGTGAATAAACCTAAGACTTGAAACAAGGGTAATCGGCATATTCAAGCCATATCCAGTAATCCAGAGGGACCGTGGTCTGAGCCCTCCCCTACCAAATGGCATAAATTGCACAGCTCTGTAAAAAATGTGGTATCGTTGTAAGAAATTACAGAAAAATATTCCACGAGTTTTTTCAAGATCTTATTAAAAGAAAGGGCTAGACCAGAATGTCCCACTTTTTACAGCTACAGGCACATATAGGCCTACTGAACTTTTGGGAAGGGAATATCATTTCAGGGGCTTAAAAAATGCGAAAAGGATACAAATTAAGGGAAAAACTAAAGAGTTACCAGTGAAACAATAAAAGTCTTTAGATTTCGGGGTCAAGACCTTCTTTAAACTACCTTGTTTAGGTATGCTTATATACGTTAACAGTATCTTCTACTGAACCCTTATAAGATGATGATAAGTTACAGGCATTATTGAAATGACGATTGAAATGACATTATTGAAATGACGATGACTAATTATTCATCATACTAATTATAATTACTAGAATAAATACTTTAATAATTTGTGACCCAACCAAACTAGATTCATGTAAATACATTCTTTAATAAATTAAATATAAAAAACAAGTATTTTTAACTGAAAGTAAGGAGCAACATTAAAACTTAAAACCAATAGAAATTATTCCGTATATGAATGGGGCTGTCCTCTCCTCAACGCCTCGCTCTTTACGCTCTGGTTTCTATTGTTTTAAAAAATAACGTTGTGATAAAGAGTCTAACTTTAGCGTAAAGAGCGAGGCGTTGAGGAGAGGATAGCCCCTTTCATATACGGAATAATTTCTGTTCGTTTAAGTTTTAATGTTGCTCCTTACTTTCAGTTAAAAAAAACTTGTTTTTTATTAATTTTTGAACGTTTTTGAATTACCGCAGGTTTTGATTTTGGCTCACCTTACATAATAATTAAAACAAAATTTGCATATTAATTTTACTTTTATTTGTTTAAATGGCTTTCTCGAAAGTTGTTAAATTTTATTTACGGACTATTTTATTAGTAATAAATATACGCAACTTACAAATTAACTTACGTAACGAACTTCTATATTCATATATTTTTTATACGTATATTAGGGGGTTCTCCCCCAGTCAATACCTCGCTCTTTACGCTAAAGTTCGAATTTTGTTCTAATTCTTTAAAAATGACCCTTAATCACACAGGTCGTTAATGAGAATAAATAACCCGCATGTAAGTACTAAAAAATCTTTGGCTTAAAGAGCGAGGTATTGACTAGGGGGCGAACCTAATCATATACATAATAAATTCTGTTCGTTTTAAGTTTTGATGTTAATTTCAGTTGAAAAACTTGTTTTTTAAATTTAATTTCTGATCGTATTTTAAATAATGCTGGGAAATCCGGCGCCGCCTTTATAGTAAAGTCCCTTCCCCCAAGAAAACTTACGCCTTGGAAAGAGCCTCCAACATAACCCCCGACCCTCCCCCCCACCTACCAGAAAATATCCCCCCTGAACACGTCTGTATACTTCCCAATAACCAATACTATATGTAAACATTGGGTAAAGTTCATAACTCTCAGCCCTCCCCCCGGGGGCTTTGGGGGATTAAGTCATCCTAAAAGACACATTTATTCTTTATTTTCGGCCATGTTGAACAACATGGCTATCTCAAAATTTTGATCGGGTGACTTTGGGGGAAAAATGAGCGTGGGAGGGGGCGTAGTTGCCCTTCATTTTTTTGTCACTTATTAAGGGCACTAGAACTTTCAATTTCCGTTCGAATGAGTCCTCCCACGATATTATAGGACCACTGGGTCCATAGGATCACCCCCCAAAAAAAACAAATAAACACGCATCCGTGATGTGTCTTCTGGCAAAAAATACAAAATTCCACATTTTTGCAGATAGGAGCTTGAAACCTCTACAGTAGGGTTCTTTGATACGCTGAATCTGACGGTATGATTTTCATTAAAGCTCTATAGTTTTTAAGGGATGTTTTCTTCTTTTTTAGAAAATCAGCCAAATTTTCTCAGGCGCGTAACTTTTGATGGGTATTATTGAACCGGGTCGCTCCCTACTTACAGTTCGTTACCACGAACTGTTTGATAAACAATGAAAGAACTTATCAACTGTTATCTACTGCTGACAATACATAACATTCCAAGTGTAACAGAAATGGCACAAAGCTGGCACAGAGACATCTCTGAGACGACACCGAGTCGACCCAGTCTCGACACAGAGACGACACAGAGACTATGCGTCGTCTTACACAGAGACGACACAGAGCCGACCCGACGTCTCTGAGACTCTGAGAGTCTCTGTGTCGACACCCACACGACCCCTAGATTACCCAGAGTCGATACCGAGACGGCACAGAGACTATACTGAGACTACACAGACACGAACCCGAGACGATACAGACACGATACTAAGTCGACTCAGTGTCTTCTCTGTGTCGTTAGACGTCTCAGTGACAACACTGAGACGGCCCTGAGAAGACAACTATATCACACTGTGTAATGTATTTGTCTTCTATTGCTTGAATCTGTTTCTGTGTCGACGCTGTGACGTCACTGTGTCGTCACACAGCGACGAAACATAGACGACAAAGACTCGGCACTGAGACGACACAGACACGACCCAGAGACGACACAGAGACGACACAGCGACTACCCCGAGACGTCACCGACACAAACCTGAGATGGCCCCGACAAGAAAAAGAGCCGACTGAGTGACAAAGCAGAAACGACACAGAGACGAAACAGAGAGTACACAAAGACAGGACGGAGACGACACAGACACCACACCGCGATGAAACAACCACGGCCCCGACACGACACAGAGACACCGCTGTGGCGTCTCTGGGTCGTCTCTGGACCGTCTATGTATCGTATCCAAGTCGGCGCTGGGTCGCATCTGTGACGTTCCAACGAAAATATGCAAAATACGATGAAAATACGTTCCCATGATTCTAATTAATATCCTTCAATTACCGAGGTGTTTTCAATTAGGTGTTTTCAGTGTGTTCCCATGAATCTAGTTCATATCCTTCAATTAGGGAGGAGAATGTTTTGATAAAAAATGGATTTTTCAGTGAAAACTAACAAAAATAGAACATGATATTACTTTTCAGTTCGTTTTCCAACGAATTTTAAAGAAAAAAGATTAATAAAATTTCACATGACTCTCTATAATCTCCTTATATTTAGGAAGTCAGAGCTTGTCTAAAAAATGGAATATTAAGTGAAAACAAAAAAATAAATATATTAATATTGCTTTGCAGTGTGTTTTACAACGAAAATATGCAAAATACGATGAAAATACGTTATATCTTTCAATTAGCGAGGTCAAGGCTTCTCTTCAAGACTCTGTGTCGTCGTCTCTGTATCGTCGTCTTTGTGTCTTGTTCTGCTGGTGGACTACACTCTTACTTACGTGAGACTTAAATGAGATTGAAAAGAGACGACGTCTCTCTGCGTGTGCGGTCTGAGAGGCGTCTCACTGTCGCCTCTGTGTGTGTCGTCTCTGTGTCGTCTCTTAGACGCCTCTGTGTCGTCTATGTGACAAAGAGACGACACAGAGATGACACAGACACAGAGACGACGACACAGAGACGACGGCACAAAGAGTCGTCTCTGTATAGTCTCTGTGTCGACACAGAGACGACACAGAAAAGAACCAGAGACTACACAGAGACGACACAGAGAACACACATAGACGGCACATAGACGAAAAAGAGACTAAACAGACCAGACACAGAGACGACACTGATACGACACAGAGAAAACACAGTTTCGGACCAGACACTACACCGCCACGAAACAGCGAAAAAACAGAGACGCCACAGACACTTCACATAGACTACAAATATACTTCACTGAGACGACACAGATACGACACAGTGTCGGCAATGACACGACACAGAGACGAAAACGAGACGAAACCGCCACGGAAGCTCAAAGAAACCGACACGACAGAGTCGACTCTGTGTCGTCGTCTCTGTGTCGTCATTTCTGTCTCTTAGTCGTGTCTCTGTGTCGTCGTCACAGATCCGACACAGAGACGTACAAGTCAATAAACAGACCCTGACACGAACACGACATTAAACAAAGACGACACCTACACGCCACAGAGACGACTCAAAGTCGTCGCTGTGTCTGTGTCGTCTCTGTGTCGTCGTCTCTGTGTCGTCTCTGGGACGACACAGAGGTCTCTGTGACACAGAGACGCCATCGAGACGTCTCTGTGTCGACTCAGAGACGACCGAGACGTCTGTGTCACAGAGAAGACACAGAGACACAGTCGACGACACAGAGTCGTCTCTGTGGAGACAAGTCTCTGTGTCGTCGTCTCTGTGTCTGTGTCGTCTCTGTTTCGGCTATTTGACAACCATTCGACAAAGTGACGTCTCAGTGACGACACAGAGACGTAACAGACACAGGGACAACCTAGAGACGCATCACTGCCCGCAGAGAGACGACACAAACGACACAGAGACGACACAGAGTCGACTCTGTGTCGATACAGAGACGACAGAGACGATACAGAGACGATACACAGACGACAATACAGAGTCGACGCTTTGTCGTCACAGAGTCTCTGTGTTTCTGTCGTCTCTGTGTTGTCTCTGTGACACGACGAAACCGACACCACCCAGAGAAAACTCGCAGTCGTCTCTGTATCGTCTGTCTTTGTGTCTCTGTCTCTGAGACGACTGTGTCGTCTGTGTCGTCTCTGTGTCTCTGTGTCGTCTCTGAGACGTCTCTGTGTCTGGGTGTCTCTGTGTCGTAGGTTGGACTCATAGACGAAACAGAGACGACACAGAGACGACACAGAGACGACACAGACACAGAGACGACATAGAGAGACTGTGTCGTCTCTGTGTCGTGTCTTTGTCATCTCTTTGTCGTCTCTGTGTCTCTGTGTGTCGTCTTTGTGTCGTCTCTGTGTCACACAGTGTCAACACAGAGACAGAGACAGAGATGACTCTCTGCGTCGTCGTCTCTGTGTGTTTGTCGTCTCTATGTAAGTGTCTTGTCTCTGTTTGTGTCGTCTCTATGTGTGTGTCGTCTCTGTTTGTGTGTCGTCTCCGTGTTTGTGTCGTCTGTGTGTGTGTCGTCTCTGTGTTTGTGTCGTCTCTTTGCGTATGTCGTCTCTGTGTGTGTGTTATCTCAGTGCATTTGTCGTCCCTATGTGCGTGTCGTTTCTGTTTGTATGTAGATTTTGTGTTTGTGTAGTCTCTGTGTGTGTTTAATCTCTGTGTTTGTGTAATCTCTGTTTTTGTGTCGTCTGTGTGTGTGTCGTCTCTGTGCGTGTGTTGTCTCTGTGTTTGTTTCGTCTCTGTGTTTGTTTCGTCTCTATGTTTGCGTCGTATATTTGTGTGTGTCGTCTCTGTTTGAGTGTCGTCTCTGTGTTTGTGTTGTCTCTGTGTCGTCTCTGTGTGTTAGTCGTTTCTGTGTGTGCGTCGTATCTATATGTTTTTCGTCTCTGTGTGTGTATGTGTCTCTGTGTTTGTGTCGTCTCTCTGTGTGTGTTGTCTCTAAGTGTGTGACGTATCTATGCGTGTGTCGTCTCTATATGTATGTCGTCTCTGTGTGTGTTTTGTTTCTATGTGTGTGTCGTCTATGTGTGTGTGTTGCCTCTGTGTTTGTGTCGTCTCTGTGCGTTTGTCGTCTCTGTGTGTGTCTAATCTCAGTGCATGTTTCATCTCTCTGTGTGTGTCGTCTATGTGTGTGTTGTCTCTGTTTGTGTGTCGTCTCTGTGTTAGTGTTGTCTGTGACTGTCTGTGTCGTCTCTGTGTGTGTTTGGCGTCTCTGTGTGTTTGTGGTCCGTTTGTGTGTTTCGTCTCTGTGTGTGTGTCGTCTCTCTGTTTATGTTTTCTCTGTGTGTGTGTCGTCTCTGTGCATATGTCGTCTCTGTGTGGGGTTAGTATGTGTGATTTTGTTTTATATTTGTGTATTACGTCTATTTGTTTGTGTCGTCTCGGAGGGGTTTTCTTATCTATTTGTGTTTATTCTCTGTGGTTGTGTCGTCTCTCAGAGTGTGTCTACTCTGTGTATGTGTAATCTCACTGTGTGTTGGGAATCTGTGTGTGTGGATAGTCTCTATATCTGTGTCATCTATGTGATTTTGTCTTCTCTATGTTTGTTTCGTCTCGGTGTTTTTGTATTATATGTGAGGGTGTCTTCTCTGTGTGTTTGTATTCTCCCTGCTGTTGTCGTGTATGTGTTTCTGTCTTCTCTGTGAGCGTGTAGTCTCTTTTTTTTTGTCTTCTCCGTGTGGTTGTAGTCTCTGTGTGTGTGTACTATATGTGTATGTGTTGTCTTTCTGTGTGTGTCGTCTCTGTGTGGGTGTATTCTATGTGGATTTGTATTCTCTGTGTATGTGTAGTCTCGATTTGTGGGTCTTCTATCTTTGTGTGTCGTCTTTGTGTGTATGTCGTCTCAGTGTGTGTGTCGTCTCTGTGTTTGTTTCGACTTTGTGAATGTTGAATCTCTTTGTGTGTGTAGTCTCAGTGAATTTGTAGTCAATATGTTTATGTAGTCTGTGTGTGCGTCTAGTCACTGTGTTTGTATTGTCCCTTGGAGAGTATTTTCTTTGTGTGTGTGTGGTATCTGTGTGTGTTTCGTCGAGATGTGTGTGTTTTCTGTGTGTGCGTCTCGTGTATTTGTATTTGTAATCTCTGTGTGTTTTTATTCTCTGTGTGAATTTAGGAACGATTGGAGTTTCGGGTCTTTGTATATGTAGTCTTGATTTGTGTGTATTCTGTGTGTGGGTGTGATCTTGGTGTGGATCTTCGCTTTGTGTGTGTATTCCCTGTGTGGGTTGGTTGTGGTTTTGTTTGACGCATCTTGTTTTTTGTGTCTATTTGTGGTTTTTGTGTCTGTTTTTGTGTAATATCTGTGTGTGTGTGTTGTGTCTTTGGTTTTTGCTTGTGTGTTTTTTTTACGTGTGTTTTTGTGTTCTCTGTGTGTTTTTCTTCCCTGTGTGTGTTTCTTCTCTATAATTTTTTCGTGTCAGTTTGTTTGTCGTGTTTATGGTTGAGTGGTCTCTGTGTGTGTGTTTCGTCTTTATGTGTGTCTAGTCTCTTTGTGTTTGTAGTCTATATGTGTGTGTATTCTTTGTGTGTGTTTCGTCTGTGTGTGTGTGTCTTCTCTGTGCGTGTGTCGCCTGTGTGTGTGTGTTGTCTCTGTGGATGTGTGGTCTCTATGTGTGTTTAGTCTGTATGTGTGTGTCGTCTCTGTCCGTGGTTCTTCTCTGTGCCTGTGTCCTCTTTAGGTGTGTTTTGTTTCTGTCTCTGTTTCGTTTCAGTTTTTTACTAGTTTATGTGCGCTTGTAGAATGTGTTTGTGTTTCATCTCTGGGTGTGTTTCGTCTCTGTGGGTTTTGAGTATGGGTGTGTGTATTGTCTTTGTGTATGTAGTCTGTGTGTGTTTCTTCCCTATATTTGTGTCTTGTATGTGTGTGTGTCTGCTCTGGGTTTGTGTCTTCTCTTTGTGTATGGTCTATCTGTGTGTGTCTTATCTCTGCGTGTGTATTCTATCTTTTTTTTTCTTATTGGTTTGTGTGTGGTATCTATTAGTTTGTGTACTCTGTGCGTGTGTATTCTCGTTATCAGTATCTTACCTATCTGTGTTTGTGTCTTCTCTATGTGTGTTGCGTCTGTTTTGTTGTTTCTTGTGTGTTTGTGTGTCGTGTCTTTTTGTTTGTAGTCTCTGTGCGTGTGTATTATATATGATTGTCTAGAATCGGTGTGTGTATCTCTTATCTTTGCTTGTTTCGTCTCTATGTGTGCTTAGTCTGTATGTTTGTGTCATCTCTGTATTTGTTTAATATCTTTGTGTTTGTAGTCTGTCTGTGTGTGTCTTCTCTGATTGTGAGGCGTCTGTTTGTATGTGTAGTCTCGGTGTGTGTTTAGTCTCTGTGAGTGTGTAGTCTCTGTGATTGTCTTCTCTGTATGTTTGTCGTCTATATGTGTTTGGAGTATATAGGTTAGTGTATTCTCTGGGTGTGTGTCGTATCTCTGTGTGTGTCGTCTCTAAGTGTGTGGGGTCTAAGCGTGTGTGGTATCAGTCTGTGTTTCTTATCTGTGTGTGTGGATTCTCTTTGTGTGTGTCATCTGTGTGTGTGTGTGTGTCTTCTCTGTGAATATTTCGTCCATATGTGTGTTTCTTCTCTGTTTGTGTGTTGTATCTGTGTGTGCGTCTTGTATGTGTGTGTGTCTTGTCTGTGTGTATCGTCACTCTGTGTGTGTCATATGTTTGTTTGTGTCTTCTGGGTGTTGGTGTCTTATCTCTGTGTGTGTCTTCTCTGTCTTTGTTTCGTCTCTTTGTTTGTGTGTAGTCTCTTTGTGTGTGTTGTCTCTGTGTGTGTGTAGTATCTGTGTGAGTTTAGTCTCTGTGTGTGTGTCGTCTCTATGTGTGTTTCGTCTCTGTGTCTGTTTCGTCTCTGTGTCTGTTTGTCGTCTCTGAGTCTGTGTGTCGTCTCTGTGATTGTGTCGTCTCTGTGTGTACGACGTCTCGGTGCGTGTGTCGTGTCTGATTGTTTCGTCTATTTGCGTGTTTTATCTCAGTTTGTAGATAATTTCTTAATGTCGTCTCTTTGTATGTGTTGTATCTGTGTGTGTGTCGTCTGTGTCGTCTCTGTGTTTGTATCGTCTCTGTATGTGTTTCGTCTCTGTTTGTGTGTCGTCTCTGTTTATCTGTCGTCTCTTTGTGTTTTGAGTCTGTGTGTGTGTTTCGTCTCTGTGTGTGTGTAGTCTCTTTGTGTGTATAGTCTTTGTGTTTGTGTAGTATATGTGAGTGTGTAGTCTATAGTTCTGTATCTTCTATGTGTGTGTGTCGTATTTCTGTGTGTGTCGTTTCGTTTTGTGTTTATTATGGGTTTGTTTTTAGTCTAGGTGTGTTTGTCTTCTCTTTGTTTTTGTCGGTTCTTGTGTTTTGTAGTATCTAATTTTGTTTAGTATATATTTGTTTTTTTAGTATAAGTGTTTTTATTTTATATGTGTTTATTTCGTGTCTGTATGTATTTAGTATCTGTGTATATGTAATATCAGTGCTTGTTGTTTTTCTGTTTGAGTGTCGTCTGTGTGTTTGCTTCGTGTCTTTTTTTGTATCGTCTCTGTGTTTTTTTATTCTCTGTGTGTGGGTGTCATCATTGTGCGTGTGTCGCTCTGTATGTTTGTCGTCTCTGTTTGTGTGTCGTCTCTGTTTATATGTCGTCTTTTTCTGGATGTTGTCTCTGTGTGTGTGTCGTCTCTGTGTGTTTGTCGTCTCTGTGTGTGTTTCGTCTCTATGTGTATATTGTCTTTTTGTTAGTGTGGTCTATTTGATGTTGCAGTATCTATTTGTTTAAAGTCTCTGTGTGTGTGTCGTCTCTGTGTGTGTGTCGTCTCTGTGTGTGTGTCGTATCTGTGTGTGTGTCGTCTCTATGTGTGCGTCGTCTCTATGTTTGTTTCGTCTGTGTTTTTGTGTCGTCTCTGTGCTTGTGTCGTCTCTATGTGTGTGTCGTATATATTTGTGTGTCATCTCTGTGTGTGTAGTTTATGTTTTGTGTTGTCTGTGTGTGTGTCGTCTATGTGCGTTTGTAATCTCTATGAGTCTGTCTTTTATGTGTGTGTATTCTCTGTGTTTTGTCCACTCTGTTAGTGTTTTTTCTATTTTTGTGTTTCGTCACTGTTTGTGA